>NW_020537324.1:16866518-16880351 GCF_003426905.1 Ctenocephalides felis | reverse complement strand
AAATGGTAACATCTGTTCTTAGAGTGTTTATCTATGATCATACTCATTTTGGGGAAAAGATTTTGGAGAAAATGGCTAGCATCTGATCTTAGAGTGTTTATCTATGACGGTACTCATTTTGGGGAAAAGATTTTGGAGAAAATGAATAACATCTGATCTTAGAGCGTTTATCTATGATCATACTCATTTTGGAAGAAATTTTGGAGAAAATGGGTAACATCTGATCTTAGCGTGTTTGTCTATGATCATACTCATTTTGGGGAAGAAATTTTGGAGAAAATGGGTAGCAATTGATCTTAGAGTGTTTATCTATGATCATTTTGAGGAGGAGATTTTGGAGAAAATGGGTAGCATCTGATCTTAGAGTGTAAAAAATAATATCTCAAAGAATAAAAAAAATTAAACAAAATTTAGAAATTAAATATTCAGAACCCATTTATTCTTACCAGTTTACTTTATTCAAAAAATATCAATTTATGTAAAATTATTCATTATTGTTTGAGTGTAAAATTAGTACCAATATAATTGTGAATATTAATTTATAGAATGTAATGTAACAATAATATTGTATATGGCTAATTCGACCAATGGGCCAAATAAATTCACTATAAAAGTAAAAATTAATATAAAAAATGTATGATACCAGGTAGCACTCAAAGAAAGATTTCAACCTAAAACAATGCGGTTGCAAGGCCGGAGGCATTACCACTGCGTTACGTTACCTCAACATTTGATTAGTTATATACAATTTTAAATTTAACAAATTGTGAATAATTTTGCAGGCTTAAAAATAAATTATACCGTTTTAAAAAAAAATCTCAAATTTTTTGAAAATGAAACCCTCAACTCCCATGTTTGAAAAAATTATCAAAAAAGAGATATAAAGGCATTTTTTATAATGTAAAAAAATTTATAAGATGTTTAAAATTCTTATTTATGGAACTAAAAATGATAAAAATATTTATCAGGTTTAAAACCAATATCACTCGTTTCAAGAAAACTCTTATCTAAATCTAACGACTATCAGTGAGAAGAAAACTGACACATGTCTCGATACTTGGAAAATATTTTATTTATTTTGTGGAGTTTTATTCTTGTATAGATATCTTATTTAACATTTTGATACTTTTATTTACGATAAGATAAAACGTTATCACGCAGAATATTGTCAACAAATAAAAGGTATAACAATATTTGCTTCATGTATTTATTTGATATATGGATCATAAAAATTTTTATATCAAGATTAATTAATTAGTTAATCTATACTTTTTGGCTTTTATGCTCACTTAGATAAAATTGCATTGGAAACATCTGGGTAAATAAAAATGTTCTAAAAACTCTTCTGATGTTAGGGAAATTCAAAATGAATTTGATGTCAGACCTCTAGAAATTAGTACTTTTTTACCTTTCTTATTTTTTAATTTTTTCAAATCATATTTTTATTCCCATGTGGCTGAAATGAACTGCGAGTTATGTTTTTAATTATTTTATCTGTATTATTTCTGTTGGCTATTTATTAGGTACACATGTTGTTATTACAGATAGCATTTATCCATATTGACATTGTTTGCAAATCATAAAGAACCATGTGTTGAACATTGTACAATTTTATATGACGTAGATTTCAGATAACATATGGATATTGTTTTTATTTTCATACAAGTGCCTAAAAATAAACTTTATCTTCAATAGCGAAAAACAACTTGAGGTAACTTTGAAAAGGTTAAAATTATTGGGAAAGCCGTAGTTTAATAATTATGATAAGCTCGATCATGTTCTTAATAGTGCTAAATAGTATTAAGAACATTTCTTATCAAAAAACATCAATTTGAAAAGAGTTGTTTTCATTATTATTTCGTGCCAAACACTAAACATTTTTACATTTATTGCTATTTCAGGTAAAATTTTAATCATAATCTAATATATTAAATTGAATTTTAAAAATCTTGTCTTAAAATATAGATAATGATATATTAAATTGAACTTTAAAAATCATTCCTCAACATATAGAGATAGTATTCTGGAATGCAAACTATTTCTACTGTTTAATCATTTTAAATTTCAGATAATATAATTAAAATATTATACTTTCTTAGATTTAAGATATACTTAGATATTGAAATCAAAGATAATGATCTTTCTCTTAATAGTGATAATTATATAATTTCTAATGCCTTCCCCTTGAAGTAATGCCTGACGAAGGTTTCCGTAGGGACAAGAGGAAGGAGAAAAACGGAGGATTAAATATTGAGTCCAACATACCCAGACAAGAGACCTAGTCTAGTATGTGTAAAAGCATTTCTACGCAGTACAAAAAAGAAACACGCACGCACACGCTCGCACATATATATTATATTTATAATTTTAATCGATATCATAAAACGTTTATTTTGATAAAAATTATCTCCAAGAGTCATAATAATTTTGATTTATTCATTAATGTTATAAATCGTATACACATTTAAGGAACATGTGCGTATAAAATGCGTGTTTTAACCGAGATGTTTATAATAAGAAAGGTGTACGTCCGCATAAGTACTATCGAGATGTGAGTGGGAGTACGCTCGTTTTTTTATGGGCGCTTTGAGATTTATATATTCTCTATTAAATTTAAGAAAATCTCTCTTTGCATAAAATTATAATAAACATTCAAATTTATTTTCAACGAATATTAACATAATGCATACACAAATAAATTTCTCGTAATTCTGAACGCTCATGTTTTATTTTAATTCCTAATTTATTCCATTCGGTAAAGTGTCAATGACAAATAATTGACGGAAAATTAATTTAAGCGATATATAATTTATAATATATATTTAAATTTTAACCTTAGAAAATTTATTCCTATAATGATGCTTGAAATTTAAAATCTCTACAATCGTTCAGACACATGAGTATACAAAATTTTACTAGTTGTAAGTGGCATTTTGCCACGAGGCCGGTTGCAAAAGCCTTTCGATATATCTAAATAATCAAGAAGACTTAGAAACTTTTCAAATTTTTAGCCTATTTTTACTGAAACCTAATCATCGCGATTCCCAACTAGTATCTTCCGCAAGGCCTTTGAATTTATTTGTTTCAGGATTTTTTGCAGATTTTTGCTAATTCTAAACCAACGATTAAGCCAATCTGCCAATCATCTAGCAAATTTATACAAAGCTAGTTTTTATGGAGATTCATTCAATGGATTTAAAATTTTTAAAATCGTTTCAGCCGTTTTTCTCGTACACACTCATATACCTTCAATTTACAAATTTGTAATATAATTAATCCGGCCTAAAAAGTTTGTTACATTTTCACCCCAGTTTGAATTTGTTTCAGATAATTGTGGAATTAGAATAAAAATTTCTGTAAATTATGTAAATAGCTAATTTGTAAACAGGATGCCAAATAAATTCATATTAGAAACAACTAAAAAGTAATATTAATTTAAACACATCCAGAGAAAAAAGTAAGAAGCAAGATAATTCGACCATAGAATGTAAGTACCTGCCTTATAACGACAGTTTCCTAGCTTTTACTGTGTAGAACCATTCCTATGTATTACTATTAACATAGATTTTGTGAATATGATATGCTTCTATTTTCCTGAATATAACACAGAATCCAACGTATATTCTTTTTATTTTCAAAATTCTTGCCAAAACTCCTATTACGCCGAACCCAAGTCAAGCTCTGCCAAAATCATACTGCGTAGTAATTCCGAACTTTAGTAACTCGGGAGTTATGTAATATAGAACCGTTGATACGGAACCTTATCTGGAGTCCGACTAAACCTTTTATTTATTACATCCAAAGACTTTTATGATTATCAATCATCTATCCATTTTATTATAGGCAATTCTTTCTATTTGAATATATCAAGCGATCGGAGTGGAACATCTTTGACCTCTGCAACAATGGCAGCCTCCCACAATCGCAATTAGTGAGGTTCGTGATGTATTGTTATTTGTTGTGAGCAGAGGAAATCTACAGATTAGGTACGTTAGATACCGTTAGGGCCATCATTATGGTATTCAAATTCGTTTAGAATCGACTTGAGATACAAAATTAAAGATAGAGCTGGTCTAGCAAGAATATCAATTTTATTCATGCATGCAACATTTAAAAGTACACTGGAAATATATATAATTCAAAATAATCAGGGTTTTGTTCTACTTATATATGCAACTGGCATTTCTTGATACTTTTACTTCTATCATCATAAAATTGACCATTATACGTAATTACTAAAATCTGTTTTTAATTTTTTCTTTGTGAATATTTTATCCCTAACCAAAAAAATTTAAATGAAAAAAGTATATTAAAATATCATAGTATTTATATAACAACTAATAGTAGAAGAGCCAGTGAACTATTTGACTAACCTGTTTTCACAAAGCCAGAAATTTTTTTAATGATATTTTATTATCGGCCCATTAAGAAAGTACCATTCTGGCAGTCATTCCGCGGTTGCGTCATCATCCCCTCAATTTGTGAAAATGTAAAAAAAAATGTTTTTATAACTTGCTCGCACAAGGCTCAAATTTTGAGGGTGTCTTCTTTTAACTGTTCAGAAAGCATATGTAAAAAGCCAGCCCATTCTGACGGTTGCAAGGGTCTGCCAGACGAGTACATAATAGTCACGACGCGCAAGGGTGTGGGCGCATTGCCATACATAATTGACTAATACTCTTGTATTTGAATAATTTATACGCCATTTTGAAGGTCATTTTGAAAACATCCGGTATACCAAACTTCAACTTTGTATCTCAACTTATGGCCGAGATATCATTGAAAACATGCCAAAGTGGCCCCTTTTTCAAACTCAATTTTTGGCGTAACCATAAAAGATATCGAAAAAAAAATTACGTGATTCTACTCATATTGGCTTAAACCACATAATGTATAGTAATATATGCTAAATAATCCTTTATTATTAGCTAAAAAGGATAAAATAATTTTTCAATTAATGTTTTCGGATAGTGCGTTTTGTTTAATTACTTTATTATTAGCGTTATTTAAAAGTTTATTGTTTTCTCTTTTAGTACTGCAAATATGGTTTAAATCAAATTTGTGGAACACATTGAAAAATTGAAGAAACCAGAACTAGTACACCCGCGCCTAACGCATCGCACATCCGACCGAACGAATTCTATGCGGGCTACTATTAGCATTACGCGCGGGTGTACTGGTTCTGGTTTCTTCAATTTTTCAATGTGTTCCACAAATTTGATTTAAACCATATTTGCAGTACTAAAAGAGAAAACAATAAGCTTTTAAATAACGCTAATAATAAAGTAATTAAACAAAACGCACTATCCGAAAACATTAATTGAAAAATTATTTTATCCTTTTTAGCAAATAATAAAGGTATATTTAGCATATATTACTATACATTATGTGGTTTAAGCCAATATGAGTAGAATCACGTAATTTTTTTTTCGATATCTTTTATGGTTACGCCAAAAATTGAGTTTGAAAAAGGGGCCACTTTGGCATGTTTTCAATGATATCTCGGCCATAAGTTGAGATACAAAGTTGAAGTTTGGTATACCGGATGTTTTCAAAATGACCTTCAAAATGGCGTATAAATTATTCAAATACAAGAGTATTAGTCAATTATGTATGGCAATGCGCCCACACCCTTGCGCGTCGTGACTATTATGTACTCGTCTGGCAGACCCTTGCAACCGTCAGAATGGGCTGGCTTTTTACATATGCTTTCTGAACAGTTAAAAGAAGACACCCTCAAAATTTGAGCCTTGTGCGAGCAAGTTATAAAAACATTTTTTTTTACATTTTCACAAATTGAGGGGATGATGACGCAACCGCGGAATGACTGCCAGAATGGTACTTTCTTAATGGGCCGATAATAAAATATCATTAAAAAAATTTCTAACTTTGTGAAAACAGGTTAGTCAAATAGTTCACTGGCTCTTAGACTATAAGTTTAGATTTACTTCTTTTTAGTGAGTACATTTAGTTTTTTTATTTTTTTATTCATTTTTATCCTGCAATCTATATACATTATTACATTAAGCAGAAAATGCTGACAAATATTTGGTAAAATAAAGTTAATTACAAATTAGTAGATACACCCAGTGGTTTTGAGCACTGTTGTTTAGTTTACGAGACCTTAAAATACTTTTTAGGTACACGTTATTTAATTTTTTTATAGGATGTATTGTTATTTTTAAGTTAGATTTAACAGTGTTATTCATCTAATATAAGTAGAAAGTGTAGAAACAATTAATTAAGTGTTTAATTGCTTAATAAAAAAATTTACTATACATACTAGTTGTTGAAGAAGGGGATATCCCATATCTCTAAAACTTTGATTAAAATCATTGTAATAATTCTTCTTGGCTAAAATGCTTTGCATAATTATCTAATTAAATTATAAAACTTAGCATTAATTTTGTTATTTTTTTTAGAAGTTGATAGTTCTAACTAACTTCTATCAGATTTATACGATTTTGTTTCTAAGTTCCTCATATTTAGAAATCAACAACCACTAATCACTTTTTAGGTAATGCTATATGTTTCAATGCAAAATATTTTAATATTTTTAACGGCTTTGTCTATAATAATTAGTTTTATTACTTCCCGTTCAAATTTAATTATCTGATGAATAAGACTTACTGATTCAATAATAACATCTTATTTTCTAAATTCAAGTTGCAGTTATTTTTTGCCGGAAGGTTTCCAAGTACGATTACAGGGCTTTTTAAGGTTAATTATGCTTTTACACGTTTTTTATGCTTAAAATATAATGATAGACTATCTCTTATAGCCGGTATTGTCCGAAATCATTACCAGAATACAAAAAGCGTCTTGTTGACCCGACGATCGGCATCGTGCCACATTAGCGGTCCTAATGCGTATCAAGTTTCTGGAATCAAATCGTGTCTTTGTATCGTGGTTATTGATATCTCATAACCGTATATCTCCTTTCGAATAAAGGGATAGCTGGTAAGACGATTGTTAAAATGAATTTTAACTCGATTTAGTTATAGAGCAGGGCGAGGCACACAGATCCAATTGGACTTTGAGCAATTATATTATGAAAACCATGGAAAGATCTGACTATGTTCAGTCAAACTCCCAGCTAATTCATCTATAGAAATGTGTATTATTTTTGTGTTTTTTGAAAATTTGTCACCTGGTCCTATTTACCCCATATTCGGGTTAAACGGGACGGCTAGGGTGCAAACAAGTCCAATGTCTTATTTTTAATTTTAGAGAGATTTAAAGAAATAATAGATACATTATTCAAGCAATACAAAATATGAATTTCATGGGTATATTTTCAAACACTCAACGAACAACAAAATGCACCAAAAACCAGTTTTTACCAAAATGTCAATCCTATCTTCAATTTTAAAATGATTAAGTAAATGTATGAATGTATACCATTTTTTTTATTTCGCCGGAGACAGGACTGTATTACATAATTTCAGGATATTTATGTTTGTAGATGTACATAAACATTTAATTTAAACTGTTTTAAGTTTAAATGACCCATCTTAAAAAGAGTCTCGTGCACCCACACGAGCAGACGCATTCCTAGACACATCTAAATCTATTCGCCGAAGGGGCGGTGGGAGGCGTATTCAGGAACTAATGCTGTTCCTACTAAAATTGTACTGATACAAAGGATGGTAATAGATCATTTATTTGTTTTATGAAAAAGTAAGTATGTAATCATATTCAATTTCGGTAAGTTCAAAAATAATTAGCAACAGGCTGAGATAAATTAGTTGTTATTAAGAGCAGTGGTATAGCTGCACCTTGCACTCTCAATTATGCCCCGAATGTGTAATTTTAAGAATCTCCGAACAAATTTTTGTATAAGATCTCTCCAACGATTTCGTTATATATATTAATAAATTTTATTAAAATCTGGCTTCATATATGCCACTTTTTTATATTATTCTTGGTTCTTTTTGGGCCACAAAAATATTGGTATATTTACTGCAGCATAATTTGTACGCCAGTAGTATTTGTTTTAGAGATTTTGTAAAATGTGTCGTATAAAGTAATTAAATATTTCAATTCAGTATTTCTTTGCGTTTTAATTAATTAATACTTTGCGTTTTAATTAATATACTTAATTTTAATTCAAAATTAAGTATATAAGTTGTTTGGTATCTATTTGGATCTTAACGAGAAGTAATTTAGAAAAAATGTTTGAAAAGTATGAAACTATTAGAATACTATTAAAATTAAAATAATTAAGGGTGTAAATAGTGAAAAATTCAAAAATATGTTTTTTTGTTTTTTATTTCATATTTTGAAAGTTTAACTATTCAAAAAATATGTGTACAAGAGGATTTTTTAATTTAATTAGTTTCAGAGATACAGCCATTCGACCACTGTAATCCTCTTGTGTTTTTCGAATACGAAACGATCAACGCGTTTTTCTCAAAACTGTGTTTTTCAATACGATGTCCACGATTTTTCGAGTTCTACCGGGCTAATTTACTTGAAACTTTCAGGGAATCTTCTTTAGAGATTTCTTTCTGGCATTTACTCCTCAAATTTTTGAATTTACTATTTTTAAAACGATAAACTCAAAAAAAGGTAAGAAAATGGTACTTTTTTCTTTAATCGATCGCCATTTTGTAATTTTTTTTAACTTAATACTAGTATATTCCATTGTGATGTGATTATAGATTAATAATCTTTTTTTCTTCATTTTGGATTACTAGGAGTGTTGCAATCGTGGACATGGTCACGTGCTATTTTTTGTGACACCCGATTCAAACAACTGCTAGTTTTTCAAATAATTAACATTTTTTATTATTTTTTTTCTGCAAGAAATATAACAGTCAAAAAACTTATTGCCTTATTGCCTTACGATGAATTAAAAATGACCTCAAATTCATACCTATATACTAGAATACCCCTTAAGGCAAGGTGCCTCTTACACCTAGTTTATATATCAAATTGAACGGTAATATAAATTTGATTATATTCTTTTAATAATTAAGAAAAGCAAGATTATATTGAAAATTTATTATGATAATGTTTGTAAAAAAACATTAGCTAAATTTAAAACACACTGATTCGTTTTTATTAGAATGGAAGCCAAAAAATTGCTGTTAACTAAGAACGTGCATAACTTCTGATAATTTTAACACAAAAATGAAATTATAATTAGGCAGTTGAAAACATGATCTACCTTATACTAACATCAATGTAATAATGAACTTATAAGAACTCTAGACAAAAAAGAAGTAAAATATATGAAGATCTTTAAGGAGACGTCGATTTTATATAATAAAACTTAACAATTTTATATAAAGATCATCCTTAATCCAATTACCTTCATCGATTCTCAGAGATATCTGCATGAAATTCTCGGATGAAAATATTTAAATTAAAATGCAAACCCCTGTTTCTTTGATGGCACATTATAGATATAATCCGCTGATGGATCGCGTCTAGCTGGCTCGGGAATGTCGCGGTGTATGTCTGTGACGTCACATTTGCTGGCTAGGTGACTAATGACCGCGACGTCTGAATTATTACGAAACATTGAAAATTGCCGGAAAAACGACATGTTTATTTAGAAAACCTAAGCAGACATAGATGTATTTTAAATGTTTATGGAAATTTGAATAATGCCATAATAATAAAATCAGAGTAATTGAGACAAATCCCCCAAGGGTGCGTCCATTAATCACGTGAGGTTTTTAGAGGGATTTTTATCAAAAATCACGAAATATCACGTGGGAAGAGGGATATAGTAAGATATCACATGTATTTATTTTTTAACTAACTTTTTAAAAAAAGTTCAAACATTTAAAAAAAGAATAAAATTTTTTACAGTTTTTTACGTACCTAAAAATACGCGGGTGGGGAAGGGGGGTTAATTTTGAATATCACCATAGATCACCAAGTGGGAGGGGGAGTCTAAACATCCTTAAAAATTCGCTCACGTGATTAATGGACGCCCCCCAAGTTGCAAGACACAAAACATAAAATAATATTAACTGTAATGCCAAACATAAAATTATATTAAATATAATTCTGTAAAACTACTAATGGTAGCGCGTCCTTTAGTCTTCTTATATTCCCTCGAATATCAATAGACAAATCATTTTCGCTCTTCTTAAAAATATAAAAAGTTCAAATCAGTTCAGTGGGATCACTACAAAAAATAACCAAATCTATGAATAACCAATAAGAGTATAAAGATCAGTTAATAACTTTCATCTTCACTCGGATGCGGCCATATAAAACTCGCAATTTGCGAGTGGAAAGAGTTAAATATATGGGGTAGAGCGGGGCTTAAAGATCCACCACTAATATCTCAAAAACAATTGAAGTTAGATTAGGTTACTCTTTAGCAATAACATTTGTTGTTTGTCTTGAATCAAGCAATGTCGCCTTCAGAAGAAAAATAGCTATGATTGAAAATATAAAACAATAATATTTTCTTTTTTTGTTAGTTATTTTAATAGTGAGCACTATTGTTATGATTAAGAAACCAAAAAGTAATAACATAAAAAAGAAGAATATATCTTCTAACTATGTTACTAATAGAATATATCTTATTCAATTGTTTTATAAGAAGAATTGTTCTATATAACCTCTATAAAAACGTACATGTGGGTGGGGTAAAAAGAACCAACTGAACCTCTGCCTTGGCAAAGCTGTACAAAATAAAAAATAGTATATATAAAAGTAAATTGAGTTAAAAAAACAACATTTATTAACTTCCCGTAGGGTAAGTTATAGTAATCGCAAAAAAATCGAAATGAAAATTTTTGCATTTCTCGATGTTTCAAAGGTTTCTGAATATTTTGGCATACCTTAGAAAAAATGGATGTATGTGTGTGTGTGTGTGTGTGTGTGTGTGTGTGTGTGTGCGTGTGTGTATGTATGTGCGGATACAAATTTTCGTCGACGATTTCGGGAACACCGATCAACCGATTTGAATAATTAAAAAAACATTTGATTCGTATTGATAAGGAGACGTGCTGATTAGTTTTTGGCGAAGTCAGGTCTAGCCGTTCCGAAGATACGGGGCAAAAAGTGCCGAAAACGGTAACTCAGTTTTTAAGAGAACGGAGCGTCCGATTTCAATAATTCAAAAAACATTTTACTTGTATTGACAAGGTGAAGAACCGATCAAATTTTCATAAGGGCAGGTCTAGCGGTTTCGGAGATCTAATAAAAAAAGTAAAAAAAAATGCCATTTGGCGGTCAAAAATGATCATTAGACATATGCACATTAAATTATCAGATATTTTATAGAAATTTTAACAATAAGTATAATTTTGGTTTACATTCCTATGGGTTCCGTACCAATGTTTACGCGTTAGACGTCGACGCGGCGCTTACGCGGTTTGATATTTCGTCTTCATGCAGTTAAAGCAGTACGATTGCTTTGAAAAAAAGTTTAGATCTTTCAAAATATGTCAAAATAAAGAAACATTTTTTTTTCAAAAAAAAAAATTAAAAAAAAAAAATCAAAAAAAATTATTTTTTCAAAAAAAAGTAATTTTTTGTCTAATTGTTTGTCAAAAATCTTATTTTTTCGAAGTAAATTTTTTTCAAAAATGTTAATCGTTTTTAAAAAATAATTTTTGGTACGGGAAGTTCCAGCAATTTGCCTTAAGGCACGATGCATTAATTGCCTTAAGACAGAATTCCACTTACAGCTAGTTCCAACTCTGATGATGAATATCTCTGACAAAATACTGGTTGTATACAGTGTTATATTTTTAAAAAATGTACCCATTTAATTTATATTTTGCATTGGTTTGATATTAAAAATGAGATCTGTTTGTTCCCTGATTGTCCCATTTTAGCCCGCCTATGTGGTAAAAAGAGACAGATTTTTAGAAAAATCGTAAAAAACACATTTATATAATCAGGAATTAACTGAAAATTTTACTGGGAAAAATTCGATAGTTGTGTGATATTTGTCATGTGTTGTGATGTAGTTTATTTGGCTTAGACTGTATAAACTGCTAAAAGCCCAAGTGGGTATCTGTACCTTAACCTACCCTATTCTCCAAATAATTTGAAAATGCAAAAATTATGTGGGATTATCATCAAACTCCTTGAAAAAAAGCACTATCCAATATAAAGGCACCCTAATTTATTTTTGTTTAGAATTCAGACCCCAAATCATTTTTTATTATTATTAATAGATTTCACAGCCTAAGGATTAATATGATATTCTTCGAAATTTAATACCGATTTTCCATGCCTTTAAAGCAGCCTGACAAAGTTCGATATTTGTTTAAATATACACACAGCAATATTAAATTTCCAATAAAACCGCGATTTTCAACAATATATCATTCAAGCCTTTAATAATAGATCTCATTTCACAAAGGAGTTTACCAACTCAGAAATAAAATCATTGAAAATAGCAAAACTGTCGTCGCAGGCGCTAGAAAAAGCAATAAATTATTGTTTATAACTCAAGGTATTACATTTCGTTTTATTTTTCGTAAAATCATTAACATTTAAATATCATCGTAGTCATAATTTCTAATTCTATTCTAGCTTGTAGATTCCAAAAAATTGACCATAATTTTTCGATGAAATATGACAACAGCTGTTTGAACATTCCTTATTGAATAGTTTGCGCAATAAATATTTAATGAATGCCGTATTTTATTTTCACGTTTCAAATTTCTATTTTTATAGCAAAATAAATATAAATTTTTATATTTTTATGTAAGATATAATTTTTTATAAACCATAAATTTTAAACCGTGTCGAATTCAAGTATCATTTATCAAAGATATGATTGCATAAAAGAATATATCGATAATTTTACATTATGGTAATTTTTAATTAATATGGTAATTTTCTATAATGGAACGGCACAATAGGAATATTTATGCAAGTAATGTCTATGAAATCTGTTAGTAGATAAACGTTCAGCAAATAATAGTCATATTAAGTTTGAGAAAAACGCGTTTCTTAAGTTTGCTTAAGAAAATGCTTATTGGAAATGGTTTTAGAAATAATATAATACCTGATAAATGTAATTAACATGTCAATTTATCACTAATTTATTACTAAGTTTTTCAAAATGTTTGCTACAAAGTATTAGATGTAGTACAATGTGAACAAAGTATTAGAAGTCAGCGATTTTATTTGTGATTTTTTTAGTTTATTAAAGTATTTCCACTTTTGTGAATGTTGTGTGATCCGAATAGGAAATATTCGAAATATTGAATTTAATGTTCACTATGTATAAAATAAAACTTCTGAATATTTCTTGTGAAATAAAACTAATAAAATTAACTCTTTTTCTGATTTTTCTGTATTTATTTGATAACCAAGTAATTAATCGAAATTTAGGTATTAATGTGAGCTTATAAAGAACCGCTTATGAATAAAAAACTTTTAAAATTAATATGTCAAGCTCAACAAGCGCAATAGAAATTAGTTACACATGAAATGAACGCGCGAGAAATATGATACGCTATATTCTCATATGTAATTGGGTTTTCTGAACTCCAAAACACCCACGAAGAATGTTTTATTGAAAAAAAGAACGTGGAAGAAGTTTTTTCATATTTGCATCAGTTTTCCTAGAAATCATACAGATTAACGCTTATTCCATAATGATTCACAGCTTTGATAGCGAAGCAGGAAAACGAATTCTATAAAAATCAAAAAAAGATGGAAAAAATATAAAAATATATTGTAGATTCAAGCTAAATTAATGTAGATGGTAATAAATGATCCAAAGGCTTGTTAGAATACTAGATTTTATTATTATTATCATCCAATATAATCTAGATTTTTTACGACGTTCAAATTAATTTTAAATTTAATAAAGAAGTAAATTTACTTACTGGCTCTTTA
>NW_020537324.1:16846301-16865518 GCF_003426905.1 Ctenocephalides felis | reverse complement strand
AACATAAAAAAGAAGAATATATCTTCTAACTATGTTACTAATAGAATATATCTTATTCAATTGTTTTTATAAGAAGAATTGTTCTATATAACCTCTATAAAAACGTACATGTGGGTGGGGGTAAAAAGAACCAACTGAACCTCTGCCTGGCAAAGCTGTACAAAATAAAAAATAGTATATATAAAAGTAAATTGAGTTAAAAAAACAACATTTATTAACTTCCCGTAGGGTAAGTTATAGTAATCGCAAAAAAATCGAAATGAAAATTTTGCATTTCTCGATGTTTCAAAGGTTCTGAAATTTTGGCATACCTTAGAAAAAATGGATGTATGTGTGTGTGTGTGTGGTGTGTGTGTGTGTGTGTGTGTGTGGTGTGTGCGTGTGTGTATGTATGTGCGGATACAAATTTTCGTCGACGATTTCGGGAACACCGATCAACCGATTTGAATAATTAAAAAAACATTTGATTCGTATTGATAAGGAGACGTGCTGATTAGTTTTGGCGAAGTCAGGTCTAGCCGTTCCGAAGATACGGGGCAAAAAGTGCCGAAAACGGTAACTCAGTTTTTAAAGGAACGGAGCGTCCGATTTCAATAATTCAAAAAACATTTACTTGTATTGACAAGGTGAAGAACCGATCAAATTTTCATAAGGCAGGTCTAGCGGTTTCGGAGATCTAATAAAAAAAAGTAAAAAAAAATGCCATTGGCGGTCAAAAATGATCATTAGACATATGCACATTAAATTATCAGATATTTTATAGAAATTTTAACAATAAGTATAATTTTGGTTTACATTCCTATGGGTTCCGTACCAATGTTTACGCGTTAGACGTCGACGCGGCGCTTACGCGGTTGATATTTCGTCTTCATGCAGTTAAAGCAGTACGATTGCTTTGAAAAAAAGTTTAGATCTTTCAAAATATGTCAAAATAAAGAAACATTTTTTTTTAAAAAAAAAAATTAAAAAAAAAAAATCAAAAAAAAATTATTTTTTCAAAAAAAAGTAATTTTTTGTCTAATTGTTTGTCAAAAATCTTATTTTTCGAAGTAAATTTTTTTCAAAAATGTTAATCGTTTTTAAAAAAATAATTTTTGGTACGGGAAGTTCCAGCAATTTGCCTTAAGGCACGATGCATTAATTGCCTTAAGACAGAATTCCACTTACAGCTAGTTCCAACTTGATGATGATATCTCTGACAAAATACTGGTTGTATACAGTGTTATATTTTTAAAAAAGTACCCATTTAATTTATATTTTGCATGGTTTGATATAAAAATGAGATCTGTTTGTTCCCTGATTGTCCCATTTTAGCCCGCCTATGTGGTAAAAAGAGACAGATTTTTAGAAAAATCGTAAAAAACACATTTATATAATCAGGAATAACTGAAATTTTACTGGGAAAAATTCGATAGTTGTGTGATATTTGTCATGTGTTGTGATGTAGTTTATTTGGCTTAGACTGTATAAACTGCTAAAAGCCCAAGTGGGTATCTGTACCTTAACCTACCCTATTCTCCAAATAATTTGAAAATGCAAAAAATTATGTGGGATTATCATCAAACTCCTTGAAAAAAAGCACTATCCAATATAAAGGCACCCTAATTTATTTTTGTTTAGAATTCAGACCCCAAATCATTTTTTATTATTATTAATAGATTTCACAGCCTAAGGATTAATATGATATTCTTCGAAATTTAATACCGATTTTCCATGCCTTTAAAGCAGCCTGACAAAGTTCGATATTTGTTTTAAATATACACACAGCAATATTAAATTTCCAATAAAACCGCGATTTTCAACAATATATTTCAAGCCTTTAATAATAGATCTCATTTCACAAAGGAGTTACCAACTCAGAAATAAATCTCACGCGTAAAATCATTGAAAATAGCAAAACTGTCGTCGCAGGCGCTAGAAAAAGCAATAAATTATTGTTTATAACTCAAGGTATTACATTTCGTTTTATTTTTCGTAAAATCGTTAACATTTAAATATCATCGTAGTCATAATTTCTAATTCTATTCTAGCTTGTAGATTCCAAAAAAATTGACCATAATTTTTCGATGAAATATGACAACAGCTGTTTGAACATTCCTTATTGAATAGTTTGCGCAATAAATATTTAATGAATGCCGTATTTTATTTTCACGTTTCAAATTTCTATTTTATAGCAAAATAAATATAAATTTTTATATTTTTATGTAAGATATAATTTTTATAAACCATAAATTTTATAAACCGTGTCGAATTCAAGTATCATTTATCAAAGATATGATTGCATAAAAGAATATATCGATAATTTTACATTATGGTAATTTTTAATTAATATGGTAATTTTCTATAATGGAACGGCACAATAGGAATATTTATGCAAGTAATGTCTATGAAATCTGTTAGTAGATAAACGTTCAGCAAATAATAGTCATATTAAGTTTGAGAAAAACGCGTTTCTTAAGTTTGCTTAAGAAAATGCTTATTGGAAATGGTTTTAGAAATAATATAATACCTGATAAATGTAATTAACATGTCAATTTATCACTAATTATTACTAAGTTTTTCAAAATGTTTGCTACAAAGTATTAGATGTAGTACAATGTGAACAAAGTATTAGAAGTCAGCGATTTATTTGTGATTTTTTAGTTTATTAAAGTATTTCCACTTTTGTGAATGTTGTGTGATCCGAATAGGAAATATTCGAAATATTGAATTTAATGTTCACTATGTATAAAATAAAACTTCTGAATATTTCTTGTGAAATAAAACTAATAAAATTAACTCTTTTTCTGATTTTTCTGTATTTATTTGATAACCAAGTAATTAATCGAAATTTAGGTATTAATGTGAGCTTATAAAGAACCGCTTATGAATAAAAAACTTTTAAAATTTAATATGTCAAGCTCAACAAGCGCAATAGAAATTAGTTACACATGAAATGAACGCGCGAGAAATATGATACGCTATATTCTCATATGTAATTGGGTTTTCTGAACTCCAAAACACCCACGAAGAACGTTTTTATTGAAAAAAAAAACGTGAAAGAAGTTTTTTCATATTTGCAACCAGTTTTCCTGGAAATCATACAGATTAACGCTTTTTTCATAACGATTCACAGCTTTGATAGCGAAGCAGGAAAACGAATTCTATAAAAATCAAAAAAAGATGGAAAAAATATAAAAAATATATTGTAGATTCAAGCTAAATTAATGTAGATGGTAATAAATGATCCAAAGGCTTGTTAGAATACTAGATTTATTATTATTATCATCCAATATAATCTAGATTTTTTGTACGACGTTCAAATTAATTTTAAATTTAATAAAGAAGTAAATTTACTTACTGGCTCTTTAACTTCATACATCCTGGTCGAATGAATGACAATCATATAGTAAACATCGCATGAAAATGTCTGTAATCTTCCGGATTAAAAAAAAAAAAAAAAATGCAAATAGTAATTACAACAATTATATACTCTTAATTTTCCGGTATACATTCGTTCAAACAGTTTGTAAAATTTATAGATGCAATTATTTGCATTTAATTAAATTAAATAAATTAAATTAAATTATCAGGGTTATCATAAGTGATATTAAAATTATGAGCAAGTGCTCACATTAATAAGAACGTCGACGACTTTATAATGTACCAGTTTTTATTTTGGTGACTTATTATATTCCGTATCTTAAATAGCATAATGTGTCCAGGTCGATTTTACAACTTTTAGTTTGATCGAAATTAAGGTTAAAAAGATTTCCAAATGTCCAGGTCGATTTTGAAATGTATGTATATATAAAATATGAAAACTGTTTTCATAATCTCTCATACCAGGCACCTCTGTCTGTTTGAGATATAAAAATAATATATAAATAAATAAAAAAAAATCTACGCGTAGAGGACTCCAACAAATTCTAGCATTTCAGTACCTTGGCAGTCAAAGGGCAAAAATATTTTGAAGACATGTCTTTTTGAAAGGGAAGTAGTTGTAGCGATATAAATAATATAATTTTGCGTTTGATTTGTTATTTACAAGTTAGACCATGGGTTTTGATACTTTTTGAGGCCTGCGATGTCTTTTGCTTTGGGATAGACTGTGTTTCCCACACTACCAATTTACACTACCTGATATTCATTCTTAATAAATTTCTATATATTATTTCATAACTCTATAAATTATATGTAAAATATGAAAACTGCTTTCATAATCTCTCATACTAGGCACCTCTCTCTGTTCGAGATATGAAATAATGTAGTATAAATAAAATAAATATATAATATATATATATATATATATATATATATACATATATATCTACGCGTAAAGGACTACAACAAATTCTAGCATTTGAGTACCTTGGCAGTCAAAGGGTAAACATTTTTTAATTTTTTAATTGTTTTTATTAAAAGACAAGTAGTTGTAGCAATATAAATGATATAGTTTTGTGTTTGATTTGTAATTGAAAGATCAGACCATGGGTTTTATACTTTTTTGTGTCTGCGATGTCTTTTGCTTTGGGATACACTGTGTATCCTACACTACCAATTTACCTGCTATTCATTCTTTATAAATTTCTAATTATTAATTTCATAACTCTATTAATTAAATAATGCGCGCAAATGATGCATGTATGGTTTTGCATTTGGATTTATAGTAAACCTAACAACTTATAAAAATAATCGTTAATTAAATCTAACTAGATTTAAGTCATCAATTTTCCTGATAAAGATTGAAATAACTTAGTCATTTTATATAAGAAATTATTCATAAGTAAATAGTTAAAATTATGTCATTATCAATAAAATATTGTTAATATTGTAATGAATAGGAAAACAACTATTGAGTTGTTTTTCGAACATGTGCATTTAGTATACAATGTCCCTTTACAGCTGACAAAAGTAAATTCAACAAATTTATTAAATGTCCTTAACTGGACAATTGTAAATAAAATAGAGAATAAGAAAAATAAAAAAATAAACCTAACTTAGTACCCTGCTTCCATGATGATAAAGACGAAGCAGTTATTAACACATTACTCTCAACCAAACTTCAAAGCCAATCTAGCTTCTTCATAATTCATCCGCCCTAGTGTTGATAATATGGTCATGCTACGCGAAATCTTAGATATTAATTATATTCCTCTATCTCTAAGTAAAATTTTACGCAAAGACGTTAATTAATTTACAAAATAGCATCAAAGAGTTATTATGGCCATTTGAGTTTCGCTCGATGATGATTCTTCCGGCGGCGCGGACTGCAAATAGAATGGCACCAGACGAAATAAGACCGTGACAACGGCAGGACGAGTCTGCACGGTGTATTCTGGAGATCCTGGCTGCTTTTTCGATGACGGACCCTGACACGTGGAACACTCAGCCGATCCATCGGGCTCGAAATAAGCAACACTCCGACGAGGGTTTCTTTTTGTTTTTTCATCGTTTCATTTCAGAAACAGATTCGTCTGTTAGCGAAATAAGTGTTGGTCTAATGGGAGATCGAGGTAATGATTTCATGAGTGCAGACGGAAGAAAACGAAGATTTGGCTATTGCAAATGCTATTGATGTATTATTTAAAAAATTATCACTATTCTGATAATAAAGATTTTGGTTTTATGACATTGTACGTATTTTGTTATATTGAAATAATGATTTATATTTTATACCAATGATTATTTTATTACTGTTCGATTTTTGAACAGCGATCAGATCTTGAGAGTTCTATGAACAGTTATGGTTAGATTTTTTAACTGTGTGGTATTTGAAGATGGCAATCTATATGTTGTTCTCTCTTTATTACACATATTATTTATTAGAATTTATATAACACAAATAATATTAACAATTTAATGCTTCAATGCCAAGAGAAATTTCGATCTAGAAAGTTCTATGAGCTGATATGACTATACTTCTTAAATACAAAGCATTTGCAGAAGTCAACCCAGTGATTGTCCTATATTTATTTAGACATATATTTTTATAAAAATGTATCTAATAGAGATGATAATATCTAGTTAATGATACAAAGCCGAGATGAGCTGTTTTCATTTAAAAGTAACTTTTACGTGAAAATAAATAGTAAAAATTTCAATTAAAACTATATTTTTAAGTTAAAGTGTTCAAGTTAATATTACTACTGCTTGATATTACTTTGTCAGAAACAGGGGTTGAATTTGTGATTTCAAAGGGTTTGAATTCCTCCTAAGCAAACTTAAAATAATATAAGTAATTGTAAGATAATATAATAGAACTTTTTATGTTAGACTGTGCGTTTTGTGTAATATTAATCCATTTATTAAACTTATTTATAAAAATGAAAAATATTGGATTTAGTGCTTAATTCAAAATTCAAATTACAGCATGAAAATGCAAATTATTCATGAAAATAGGCTAGTATCTTGTCTTATTCAGACATTTAGAATCCTAATAAAATATTTTGTTGAATGAATGTTTGTTGTGACAAATAACAAAGATTGATTGTGCATTTAAAGTACACGTATAAAAGAAAGTATGTCGATTGACATAAATGAAATTTTAATTGTCAAGTGAAAATTATAAAGTTAATAGAAAAATAAAAAAAAACAATAAATAATGACAATAGAGAACATAAAATAATTACTAATAATAATTATAATGATATAAAAATAATTGAATTTACAATATAATTAATTTATATAATGTAGGTCATAATATTATGATAATGATAGTTTTAATTTGATCTATTTTATTGCATCAAATTATTAATTCTTAAGGTTTGCATTATTTTTTTCATTTTTGACTCCAAAACTACATTTTCAGTGTTTAGTACGTATATATATATATATTTATTAAAATTATTAAACATTACAAAAAATAAATGGTTTATTTAACTTTATAAAACATGAAATGATAATGATCATTATTCAATTCGCATTTTACTCCTAATAGTTCATACTATATATTGCATATATCTCAAAGTATGTATCTGGAAAACACTTATCCTGTGACTTTTACTATTTATTTCTCTCGGTTTGTGTGAATATGTTCACAACATTTATTTTTTGTTAAAAACAACATTGTGGTCTAAGAATATAGAACTTTTCAAGTCTCAGGAGATGGATACGTTGCGTGACGTATCATTGTAAAACGACTTTGATGTTAGATATTCTTGAAGCCTTCTGTAAGCTGGTTACGCCCGTTCTGTATTTCACACAAATGTTTCAGATAATTAATTTTGTTTGAAATTGAAGATCTAAAAATAATTCTAAGCTTTTCTAGCATACAATAGGTAGAACCCTGAGAAGAGTTCTGATTACATTCCAAATATTAAAAAAAAACAAAGATAGCAGAACATGTATGTTCTATAATACTATATACTGCTATTTTTATCGCATTTGCTAATATATAATATAATACATAGCTTTCATATTGTGGTTAACCCGAAAAATAGTTCAAATCCCGTTCGCACTTTCAAATCCTTAACATTACATGCATATATTAATTTGTGGTCAAAATTTGGGTGCTAAGAAAGCTATTGACTCGTTTAGAATTTTCTATTTTGGATCTAAAAATAAATATCTGGTCATCTTAAACCGCAAATATGTGATATCCTAAATTATATAATACTCACGAAGGTCACTATATATTCAAATGACTTCCGTGTACAAAATTGGTAAGTGAAAGAAGAAATGTAAGAGAAATAAAAATTATTAATTTATATTAATTGTAAAATGAAAAGTAATAATTAAGCAATGATGGTAAGTTCATTACAAACTTTTTAAAATAAATATTGCTTGATAGTACATTTACTTCACAAAGTTTCAAAAATATTATGTAGAATTATTCTCTAGGGCTAATACCATTAGATTTATATTCTTCATATTCTAGATGAAAATAATATAATCTAGTGGGGTGTATGGCATCGTGCCTTAAGGCAAATTGCTGGAACCTCCTGTACCGTAACGAAATGTTCGAGGAATACTGAATGTTTTCAAATAGATTATTATTAATATTGTAACATTGTCTAATATTTATAAGAATTATATAAACTGAATTGCAAAGTTGAAATTATTTGTTTAAAGTATATTAGAACTATAGTCAGAAATATAAATAAAATCTGGATTATTTCCGAAATACAAAAAAAAAAATTTGAAAAAAAAAGTTGATACAAATTTTTTTTCCAAAATCAATATTTTGTAAGACAAGCAGAAAGTTTTTTGAATCATTTAAATCGGACGCTTAGTTCTCTCAAAATTCTGCCATTTTTCACACAATTAGCTCCGTATCTTCGAAATGGCTGGGCATCGTATTTGCAAAAAACTAATAAACACTTCTCCCAATCATTACTAATTGAATGTTTTCTAGATCATTCAAATCGGATGTTCCGTTCTTTCAAAAACTCGATTTCTATTTCTGCACTATTTGCTCTTTATTTCCATAACGGCTGGACCTGCCTTTGCCAAAAACTAATCAGCTCATCTCCCTATTAATAGGAATCGAATGTTTTTTGAACCATTCAAATCGGTTGATCCGTGCGCCCGAAAACGTGACTGGAAATTTGTATCCATCCACACATACACACACATCCATTTTTTTTGAGATATGCCAAAATGTTCAGAAACCTTCAAAACGTCGAGAAATGTAAACATTTTCAATTTCGATTTTCGGCCCATTACAACGGGAAGTTAATAAATATTGCTTGATAGTACATTTGCTTTACAAAGTTTCAAATATATTATTCATAATTTTCTCTAGAACTAAGGTATTTTCTCTAGAACCCTTAGGTATTATACTTTCATATTCTAGATGAAAATAATATAAATAAATAAAATTGTTATTTTGCATTATCAGAAATAAAAGGAGAAAGTTACTAGGTCAATTCTTGTTAGTATCAATATACTACAGCTCTTTTTTTCAAACATATAATAAAATACAATGTGTTCAAAACTTCTGTATATAAAATTATACCAAAATTAAGGTAATAAGTGAAGAATAGTGCTGAGAAGAGTGAGCGAAGAAGAAAGAACGCTACTGAGCTCAATCCTTAAAAAAAAAGGAAATTGGATTGGGCCCATTCTGCAAAAATTAGCCTCCTACACGACATTGTCGGAGATAAAATAGATGGACTAAGAGAATTGGGAAGAAGAAAAATGCAGAGGATTGATGACTTACGTAAAAAGAGAAAATACAGAAAACTAAAAGCCGAAGCACAGGACTAGGAAGCATGGAACAGAAGTTTGGAAAGGACAATGCATATAATCGTAATGCATACTCCTATACTATGTAATCTATAAAACAGTATTGATTCAATCATGGAATTGATTAATGATACTAAAAGTTTAATTTTTTTTTTGAATTACATTAGAAATTTGAAAAACTTTTATTAAACGAGAAATTGAAATTTCTCTATTGCGTCCCAGCTATTGTATTATGTGATTTACATCGAGCTCTTGAAAATGTCGATAGGCCCTCATTCTACTTGCTAGGTAGGCATACAATTACGTTGAAATAAATGATTGCAGCGGTACATTAACGAGTTTAATCGCTCATTCGTTTACGTGTAATTCAGGAGTATCGCGTGATCGCTCCTAAACACGATTCATAAAGAATATAATTCAAGGTTGAACGATGCCCGCGATGCCCGCTCGCATTGATACGAACAGGATGAAAGATCGCTCGCCGAGGGCTATGGAACTGGACAGTGGACGGAGCACCTCCGATGGCAGAACGGGCAGAACGTCTTGCTCGGCAGATTTAGGGTAATGACTTCTTATTGTCCTTAATCGAGCAATTTACAACTTTGTTTTATTGCTTTATTTTTTAACTTCCTGAACAAGATGTTTATGTTTTTGATAAAAAAAAACAACTTGCTAATTTTAAGGTAAAACTAGTGGTGTATGGCATCGTGCCTTAAGACAAATTGCTGAAACTTTCCGTACCAAAAACTAAATTAAGAAAATAAACTTAGAAATTTAGAATTTTTTTAAATAAAATTGACTTTTTCGAAAAATTCGATTTTTTTATATTTTGATTTTTTTGAGAATTTTGAATTTTTTAAGTAACGCGCTGCGTAGCTGATATAGAGTCGAAATATTAAAGCTCTTAGTCGTCTAACGTGTAAACATTGGTACAGAACCGATATATTAGGTTGTCAAATATCTCCCTTCCGCTTTTTTGCTCTTGGTTTATAATACAAAAAGGCGGAAGGGAGATATTTGACAACCTATTAAATGTACACAAAATTTGTTGTCATTGTTATAATCTTTATAAAACATCTGATAATACGATGTACATATGACTATTGTCCATTTTTGACCGCCAAATGGCATTATTATTTACTTTATTTATTGAATATCCGATAAAAAACTAAGATATAACTCTTATAAAGGCTCTATACCTCTGCCTTTACAAGAGTTTTATTAGTTGTTCATTTCGTCAATACAAGTAAAATGTTTTTTGAATCTCGCTCCGTTATCTCAAACACTGAACTACTATTTTGGCACTTTTTGCCCCGTATCTCCAAAACGGCTAGACCTGCCTTCGCCAAAAATCAATCAGTATGTCTCCTTATCAGTCGAAATTGAATGTTTTTTAACTTCCCGTAGGCAAGTTATAGTAATGGCAAAAAAATCGAAAATGAAAATTTTTATATATCTTTACGTTTGTGTGTGTGTGCGGATACAAATTTTCGTCGACGATTTCGGGAACACGGATGAAGCGATTTGAATAATTAAAAAACATTCGATTCGTATTGATAAGGAGATGTGCTGATTAGTTTTTGGCTAAGGCAGGTCTAGCCGTTCCGAAGATATGGGGCAAAAAGTGCCAAAAACGGTTACTCAGTTTTTAAGAGAACGAAGCGTCCGATTTGAATAATTCGAAAAACGTTTTACTTGTATTAACAAGATAAAGAACTGATCAAATTTTCATGCAAGGAAGGTCTAGCGGTTTCGGAGATCTAGTAAAAAAAGTAAAAAAAATGTCATTTGGCGGTCAAAAATGATCATTAGACATATGCACATCAAATTATCAGATATTTTATAGAGATTTTAATAATAAGTATAAATCTTTTTACATTCCTATGGGTTCCGTACCAATATTTATCCGTTAAACGGCAACGCGGCGCTTACGCGCTTCGATATTTCATCTCTATGCAGTTAAAGCAGTACGATTGCTTTGAAAAAATGTTCTGAATTTCCAAAATATTTCAAAATAAATTTTTCTTCAAAAATTCTTTTTTTTTTCAAAAAAAAGTAAATTTTTGTCAAAAATTTATAGTTTCTCAAAAATCTAATTTTTTCAGAGTAAATTTTTTCATAAATGTTAATCTTTTTAAAAAAAAATAATTTTTGGTACGGAAAGTTCCAGCAATTTGCCTTAAGGCACGATGCCATGCGCCCCATTAGTTGACTTATTCTAATCGGTTGATGCGTGTTCACGAAATCGTCGACGAAAATTTGGTAGTACGCACACTAATTTGGTATGCCGAATGTTAAAAACCTCTGAAACGTAAAGATTTGCAAAAATTTTCATTTCAGATTTCCCTACGGGAAGTAGAGTAATTATTGGTATATAAAACAGCATAAAATTTCTTTAATGTTATTTAAATATTATCTAAACATTTTCAGCAATATTGACTTAACTCTATATTTTGCATATATCCCATTACTAAATACTTTATTAAAACGTGACTAAAGTAAAACAATGTTCAACTGCATCTGTTTTGTAATACAATTCGATACTAAACGTATTATTATGTGACACAGTAATTAAACATAGTGCAGTAATTGTAATTAAATCTATTTTATTACTGCTGACTATTCATCCCTTATCGAATTCCTATTGGATTGAGTTTTGGTTAGTCAGCGTCTCCATGTCGCCAAAGAGGAGACATTGAATAAATAATGTTTATACATTACCACAGTAGACAGTAAACAAATCCTTAGATTATAAGAAGTGTTATTTCACATAAGGATGTAATTCGTGCAAAGTAGAATAATAAAGCAAATGATACCTGAATCATGAGCTTGGGAGCGTTATTGTTACATGACGCTTGAAACTGATGATGTGGCATTGTCTGTGATCTAATTGTAAATTCATGGATAACATTATCATATTATACAGAAAAAAAAGATAATCATACTTAAATCAGAAGAATATCTAATTATATTCATCTAGAAAAATACACATTTATATAGAAAGGGATTCAAGGGAGTTGGCACTTTGGTCAAAGCTCTGGACTTCCAATTTCTGATATCGAGCATTAGTGAAATTGGTGTCACTTGAAAATCTACAAATGAAAATAACCCTTTCCCGGTTATATTTAGGTTTAATTCAATCATTGAATATCAGAACGTCCTAAAATTGTAATTGTAAATGATAAATTGGTGAGAAGTTCCAACGTATTTCGATTTTAATAATGACATTGTAAAGTACCAGTATTCTAAATTGGTTTAATATCTGCTTCATTTACATGAATTAGTATTCAAAATAAAAACTAAGTATTAATTATAAAATTACACTAATCTCACTATAAATGCCAACACTGTCTGGCTTTTTATTAATATTTCATTCTAAAATATTCGAGGATTAGTGGTAAACATTAATATAAGTCCCAACGATATTTTTACGAGCACTCAATTTGTCAAATGGGCACTAAAATTCAACTTTATATTCAATTCTTACAAAATAATTCGTTCAGAATGCGTTCAAATTTCAAATACCATTTGCATTCCGACCGCACAGTTTAACGACCGTTCATAATCGTTTACGTGATGTAGTACTCATATATTTTAAATTCGGATATATGAAAAACATTTTAGGAATATAATTATTTGAAGAATGATGAATTTAAAGCCAAAATTAAAAAAAAATATGTATGAATTAGAGAATTAAAAAAAAAAATCCTGTATTGCCTTCTATCTCAAATGCCTAGAACGTGAGGCACAACTAAGTTTTCGATAATCGATATTTTCCATAGCTCTGCGAAGCCATAAAAATTAAATAAAATCATAGTTTGTTATTTTTCCGTGAGTCAAACAATGCTAGTGCAGCCATTGTACTCATATAAGCACTAATTTGTAGAGTTATTATTCTTATTTCTATTGTTGGTCGCTGTGCAAAAGAACAATTTGCTCGCAATCTTGAAAACACTTATTGTTTGCAGAGTAACATTTATTGTTAGTGTTCCCTCTGCTTCTGAGAGCTCGAGTATAGTCAATTAGTTAAATCTTCGAAAGTTTTTGCAATAGGTTTGCGCGCACTTGAACTTCTCCTCAATGCAAAAACACGTTCGATGTGTAATGCTATGTTATGCTCCATACTTTTTGTCTTACTCCGTATTTTCCTTCTGAGCAATTTTCTGCTGAAATCATTTTAACGTTACAAAACGCGTGAAATTACCACAAGAAAATAAGCACAACCAATAATCAAAATATCACGAATATTTTTGAATTATGCAGTGCATACTTCCTGCAACAAGATAGAGTAATAACTTCACCTTTACTTGCAGGGGTATATCCTCAATTTGATGATTGCTGAACATCTCAAGTTTTTTTTCTTAATTTTGAAATCAGAATTTAATCTATGATGTATTGTAGTTACCATTGGTAAATCACATCTTGTGGTTTCTTGAATTTTTTAGAGTGACCGGGGGAGTTATATTTTAGGGGGACTGGGGGAGTTATATTTTGCTCGGACATTTATAAATTATGCAGTGTATACTTCCTGCAACAAGATAGAGTAATAACTTAACCTTTACTTGCAAGACGGGGTATATCCTCGATTTGATGATTCTTGAACATCTCAGGTTTTTTTTTTCTTAATTTTAAAATCAGAATTTAATCTATGATGTATTGTATTTACCACTGGTAATTCATATCTTGAGGATTCTTGGTCCTTTTGGTAGAGTAGGGTGGCTAGGGGTAATGTGTAACGGGGGTAACTAATAACATGCGTTTCTCAATAGCATGTTAAACCATTTTAAAATATTTTGATTGAACTTGTGAACTGCCCTGCATGATATAGTCATAGCTACTGTCAAAAATATACATAACCGTGCATGTCCGTCATTTTAACATGTAATATAAAATTGATCTATCATTAAATTTCTGTTTGCATTACTGTTATCGACTATTTTTAAATTTTATATAATTTATTTCGTTTCGTTTAAAATGTAAAGCAAACACACCTAGGGGTAGTTGAAACTAAATCTTGGGGCTAGTTGTATCATGCAAGAATTATATAAGGATTCAAGTAGATTGAATAGAATTTATAATTTGAAAGATGTGGTTAATATGTAAATTGCGTTACAGGAGACACTATATTTTTTATTTGTATCATGATAATAATTGTAGTTTACGTTTATTTATAATAAAAAATTATATTACAAGAGACATTATATATTATGATGATTTATAAAAAGAGTTACTCAAAAACAAGTCAATTTTCCTAGAAAATAAGTAAAGCATAAATGATCAGAGGTATTATTGTCGTTTTTTGTGTATACTACTTGTAACAGTGGGTGTTAAAACTAACTCCATACACGAAGTAAGTTGTAATTAAATAATTATCGAACATTTTTCTAGAAAATGATTAATTGTGATATGTTAGTGACCACAGTTGTAAAATTATTTTTACTTGATTTGGTAAAGGAATAGTTACAGCAAATTCTGAGGTTTTTCATGCGAACTAATTAAAATATTTAAGCTTCAGAAAAGAGCTATTCGAATAATTTTTTCCTTGCCCAGTAAAGCCTCCTGCAGACGCATATTTAAAAAACACATTATTCTAAACTCAGCGGTTTCCAACCTGTGGGGCGCGCCCCCTCAGTGGGGCGCCAGGCTGTCCTAAGGGGGGCGCGAACAACTGTTTCCAGATTACTATTATCGAAAATAACCAACATTTATAGAACGTTATTAAAAATAAACAAAAAATATTAGTTTTTATGAATATTTTACATAATATTGCATATTAATTTGTAGTCTGATAATATCAGTTGAGTATTTATAAATTAAACAGTTAAAAAAAATAAGGGGGGCCGCAGCAATTTTTTTTTATATTTGCAGGGGGGCGCGATGCAAAAAAGGTTGGAAACCGCTGTTCTAACTGCTCCATGCATTTTCTGCTGGTCACATTATCTTTCATCAAAACAATTCGAAACTTTTTGAATTGAGTTCGTCCTTCTCAAACTACAATACTAGACACAAACTTATTAAGGCGCGCATATATAAATTAGCCAACTCTTTCAATACGAATCTTATGAATAAACTTCCACTCGATATTCGGAATTTAGACAGCAAAAAATTTCATGCTTTCCTAGTTAAACTTTTTAAATTTTGAGCTTGACTTGTGGTCAAATAGACTTTAATATGATGAACTTGATTATGGACATTGTATTTCATGTTCGAATACTTTTTTTCAGCTCCTTTTTTCAGAAATTTGTGCAGCTACTATGATTATTATAAACTTACTATCCTTTTAATATTAATTATGAATAAGCTTGACAAGAGCCTGAAATAATATCAATTATTATTGATTACGGCTTGCTTATGAATAAATAAATAATTAAATAAATAAATAAATATCCATCTTTATTTTGCCACCAGTAACGAACTCTCCTATGTGCTTTATAAAATAACAATGGAGTTTTTTGTGTGCAAAAAATTATAAAAGGGATTTTATTATGTTGATGTCACTTTTTGTCCAATAACTGCCACTGTCTTTATGGTATAAAAAGATAATTTCAAAACAGAGCAAATAATTTCTATTAAAATCGTGGTTTTCATTCGCAATTCTACTTGCAACCCATTCAATTTTTTATCTTCTATACTCCATATATTCGCCACGTACTAGAATCGGTTGGAAGGTGAAGCATAAATTAATAAGGTTGTAAAAACTTTATTTATATGCAAATTACTTTTGCATATGCGCTACTAAAAACACTTCGCACGCAACTTTTTGTGGTGCAGTCAGAATCTTCAATGTCACTAAACAAGTCGACGATCAGAACAGATAAGAAATGTCGTTTTTTCGAATTATGACGTGGGGAGATAGAGATTTCGTGTTTGGAATGAACTTCAACCTAAGATCGAGGGAACGAGCAACAAAAATGGATAAAAACAAAATTCAAATTGTGATGCATCCGACGTGTGACGAATGGAAGCTGCTGGGGTGAAACCAATCGCTAATCACGCTCGCGCCGCGCTCGATCTCCGTCCCAACGAGATTGAACAAAACGAAGAGTCTCGGCCGTAGCGTGAAGCCAACGGCGCAGATCGAAATATTGGATGAAACGGGTTATGAAATCTTTTTATTTCACAATAATTCTGTCAAAATATAACTAATGTGACTAATTGTTATTGTATGCGAAGAAATGTCACAGATTATGTGTGAAATTTGGATAGTTAATTTATCGTTCTCATATCTTAACAGCAATCAGGAATATACGTGATATAAGCTATTGGGCTGAAACTTCTCCATACTTTGTGTTTTTTTTAGATGGTGAGGCGGCGTCCACTAATCAAGTGAGGTTTTTAGGGGAGGAGTGTTTGACAAAAAATTACAAAATATCACCTGGGGGGAGGAGTATAGTAAGATATCAAGTGTGTTTATTTTTTACCAATTTTTTTTTAAAAAAATCAAACATTACCAAAAAAAAAAAATATTTTTTCTCGTAACTCAAAATACACGTGATGTTTGGTGGTTAATTTTAAATATTACTACAAATAACTAACGGAAAAGGGGGTCCCAAAATCCTTAAAAAAATTGATCACGTAATTAATGGACACCTCTTAATCCAATGGATAACCTATCCATATTTAATGATTTTATTATTAGAATTTATCTAATAGGGCTGAATTTTTGATTGGTGCAGCAATGCCGGGCAAGGGCTATCTTCACTTGGAAACATATTGCTATCTATATTCATAAGTGAAAGTTTAATTACTAAATCTTACAAAAATCTTACTACTCCATTTTTTGCAATCTTTTTATTTTGGAATTTTGGAATTTTAGATTATCTGGATAAACAGAACCATACGTGCAATTTATTTTTTATCTGAATTTTTGAAAAAAAAAAAAAAACAACAAAAAAATAAAAAATTTTACAATCTTTTCTCGTAATTATAAATACACGTGATGTTTGGTGGGTAAGGGTGGAAGGTAATTTGAATATCACCACAAATCACCAAGGGAGAAGGGGGTCCAAAAATTCTTAAAAAATTGATCACGTTATTAATGGACGCCCCCTAACCTAATGGATAACCATTTGATGATTTTATTATTACTATTTTTATCTGGAACATATTGCTATCTATATTTCTAAGTAAAAGTTAATTTATCGCGAAACAAAAATCTTACTATATTCCATTTTTTGCAAAACAAGCAGCTTAAGAATTTTTATTTGAGAATAATTTTGTCAAAATATAACTAATGTGAATAATTGTTATGGTATACGAAGAAATTGTCACATATTTTGTATGAAATCTGGATAGTTAATTTATTGTGATACATAAATCTTACTACACCATTTTTTGCAAAAGAAGCAGCCTAAGATTGTTTTTATTTGAGAATAATTCTGTCAAAATATAATTAATGTGATTAATTGTTATTATATAGGTAGAAATTGTCACATATTTTGTATGAAATCTAGATAGTTCATTTATCGTGATACAAAAAAATTACTACTCTATTTTTTGCAATGGAAGCAGCTTAAGAATTTTTTCTTTGAGAACAATTCTGTCAAAGTAAAACTAATGTAATTATTATCAACTTCCCGTTGGGTAAGTTATTGTTATCGCAAAAAATCAAAGATGAATTTTTTTATGTATCTTTACGTTTCAAAGGTTTCTAAACATTTTGGCATACCCTAGAATACGGATATAAATGTGTGTTTGTATGTATGTATGTATGTTTGGATACAATTTTTCGTCCACGATTTTGGGCGCACGGATCAACCGACTTGAAAGATTCAAAAAACATTTTACTTGTTTGACGGAATAAAATTTATTAAATTTGGGAAGGCAGATCTAGAGGATTTGGAGATACAAAGAAAAAAATCTAACAACACCCATTTAAAATTATGTAATTTCACCTATGCACATCAAACAAGCGACTTTAATATAAGTATTTTTTAAAAAAATTTAACAATTGAACTTGAACAATAATCCATATTTGAACTTTCTATACCATTTCTATTTGTCTCTATCTTTAGGGTGAAGTCAATCTACTAATGAATAATAATAGAACTACGAAGATGTTCTCAAATCACAATATATGATTATTTACATTTTTTTCAATTTTTTTTGTCTTCAGCAATTCTAGGTCGTTGGCTGTACATCTAAAATTATATAGGAATTCGATCGTGAACAACCGACCATATTCTGAGATCAACTACAGCATCTTATTGTTATTAGTCCCACGGCGTGTACAAATGGTGTAATACAAAATTAACCGTTTGTATTTTGTACGACTTACTTCGAGGTTCTACACTTATTCAATATGTACAGGAATTGTTATGTACAACCAGAAAACAGATCTTATCATTTATTAGTTGAAGCAATTTAATTTACTATGTAATAATAAATTGCTGAAATAAATTTACATTCACTGCTCACTGGCTGAGATTAAATTGTTGATTCTGGATATGTCCACAATATGGACAAAGTAATTAAAAATGAAAATTCATTTAACTTTATTGTGTATCAAAGCTTTATGTTCTTCTATAAATTATTGCTGTGAATGTATATAAAATTCTAAACAATTAATATTAACAAATATTCTAATAACCCTGAATATAAATTGCACGATGTTTGAATAAGAAAAATAACCGTGATCAAAATTTCACAGTACTACTCTAAATATACTATTATTCCTAATAAACGTGATGAGTCACAGAAAATTACATCAATCTAGTTATTACCAAACATGAAGATACATTTGTATACAAATTGCTAATATGAATTACTATTTCTATTAAGTATAAAAAATATGAAACATGGTCATTTATGGGCAATCATCATTTGAAGATTCATACGTGATATTGTAACCAAATAAGGTACCCGTCTGTAGCAAATTCAAGGCGATCATGCAATCACTTCGAAAGACTGGATATATGCTAATTAGGAATCTTGCTATTACCAAAATCTTTGGTGCTTATACAATTCATTCATCTTACCAATTGTAGACCGGTTTATTGTCCGCTCTAATTTGGCAATAGGTAAAATGATAAACAACTCAAGTTCTAGGC
>NW_020537324.1:16822228-16845301 GCF_003426905.1 Ctenocephalides felis | reverse complement strand
GGCCCAGTGATTGTTCTATATTTATTTTAACGGTGAAGAACTGATCAAATTTTCATGAAGGAGGTCTAGCGGTTTCGGAATCTAGTAAAAAAAGTAAAAAAAAAATGCCATTGGCGGCGGTCAAAAATGATGCCATCAAATTATTAGATATTATATAGAGATTTAACAATAAGTATAAATTTTGTTTACATTCTATGGGTTCCGTACCAATGTTTATCTGTTAGACGGACGGCGCGTGGCGCTACGCGCTTTGATATTTCGTCTCTATACAGTTAAAGCAGTACGATTGCTTTGAAAAAAGTTCAGAATTTCCAAAGTATTTCAAAATAAATTTTTCTTCAAAAGTCTTTTTTTTAAAAAAAAGGAAATTTTGTCAAAGTTTATAGTTTCTCAAAATCTCTAATTGTTATTAGATTAGTAAATGTTAATCTTTTTCAAAAAAAAAAATGGTACGGGAAGTTCGAGCAATTTGCCTTAAGGCACGATGCCATGCCCCCACTAGTTTTTAAGTTAAAATGTATTACTACTGCTTTATATCACTTTGTCGGAAATAGGGGTTTGGATTTATGATTACAAAGCCTTTTAAGCAAATTTAATATATTTTAACTAATCGTAAGATAATATAATAGAAGTTTTTATGATGTTAGACTGTGCATTTTGTGTTATATTAATCCATTAATTGAATTTATTTATAAAAATGAAAAATATTGGATTTAGTGCTTTAATCAAAATTGAAATTACAGCATGAAAATGCAAATTATCTATGCAAATAGTCCCGTATCTTGTCTTATTCAGACATTTAGAATCCTAATAAAATATTTTGTTGAATGAATGTTTATTGTGAAGAATAACAAAGATTTATTGTGCATTTAAAGTACACCTATAAAAGAAAGTATGTCGATTGACATAAATAAAATTTTAATTGTCAAGTGAAAATTATAAAGTTAACAGAGAAATAAAAAAACAATAAATAATGACAATAGAGAATATAAAATAATTAGTAATAATAATTATAATGATATAAAAATATTTGAATTTACAATATAATTAATTCATATAATGTAGATCATAATATTATGATAATGATAGTTTTAATTTGATCTCTTTTATTGCATCAAATTATTAATTCTTAAGGTTTGCATTATTTTTTTCATTTTTGACTCCAAAACTGCATTTTCAGTGTTTAGTACGTATATATATTTATTAAAATTATTAAACATTACAAAAAATAAATGGTTTATTTAACTTTATAAAACATGAAATGATAATGATCATTATTCAATTCGCATTTTACTCCTAATAGTTCATACTATATATTGCATATATCTTAAAGTATGTATCTGGAAAACACTTATCCTGTGACTTTTACTATTTATTTCTCTCGGTTTGTGTGAATATTCACAACATTTGTTTTTTGTGTTCACAACATTTATTTTTTGTTAAAAACAACATTGTGGTCTAAGAATATAGAACTTTCTCAAGTCTCAGGAGATGGATACGTTGCGTGACGTATCATTGTAAAACGACTTTGATGTTAGATATTCTTGAAGCCTTCTGTAAGCTGGTTACGCCCGTTCTGTATTTCACACAAATGTTTCAGATAATTAATTTTGTTTGAAATTGAAGATCTAAAAAATATATTTCTAAGCTTTTCTAAGCCCTGAGAATAGTTTTGATTGCATTCCAAATATTGAAAAAAAAAAACAAAGATCGTAGAAAATGTATGTCCTATAAAACTATATATTGCTATTTTTATCGCATTTGATAATAAAACACATAGCTTTCATACTGTGGTTATGCCGAAAAATAGTTCAAATCCCGTTCGCACTTTCAAATCCTTAACATTACATGTATATATTATAATTTGTGGTCAAATTTTGGATGCCAAGAAAGCCATTGACACGTTTAGATTTTTCTATTTGGGATCCAAATATAAATATCTGGTCATCTTAAACCGCAAATATGTGATATCCTAAATTATATAATACTCATGAAGGTCGCTATATATTCAAATGACTTCCGTGTATAAAATTGGTAAGTGGAAGAAGAAATGTAAGAGAAATAAAAATTATTATCTTATATTAATTGTAAAATGAAAAGTAATAATTAGCAATGATGGTAAGTTCATTACAAACTTTTTAAAATAAATATTGCTTGTTAGTACATTTACTTTACAAAGTGTCAAAAATATTATGTAGAATTATTCTCTAGGGCTAATACACTTAAGTATTATATTCTTCATATTCTAGATGAAAATAATATAAACTAGTGGGGAGTATGGCATCGTGCCTTAAGGCAAATTGCTGGAACTTCCCGTACCGTAACGAAATGTTTGAGGAATACTGAATGTTTTCAAATAGATTATTATTAATATTGTAACATTGTCTAATATTTATAAGAATTATATAAACTGAATTGCAAAGTTGAAATTATTTATTTAAAGTATATTAGAACTATAGCCAGAAATATAAATAAAATCTGAATTATTTTCGATATACAAAAAAAAAAATTTTTTTGAAAAAAAAAGTTGAAACAAATTTTTTTTTCAAAAATCAATTATTTTGTTAAGACAAGCAGAAATTTAAATTTTTTGAATCATTTAAATTGGACGCTTAGTTCTCTCAAAAACTGCCATTTTTTACACATTTAGCTCCGTATCTTCGAAATGGCTGGGCCTGCCTTTGCCAAAAACTAATAAACACTTCTCCCAATCATTGAACTAAAAACTAATCAACTCATCTCCCTATCAATAGAAATCGAATGTTTTTTAACCATTCAAATCGGTTGATCCGTGCGCGACTGGAAATTTGTATCCATACATACATACACACACACACATTTATTTTTTCTGAGGTATGCCAAAATGTTCAGAAACCGTTAAAACGTCGAAAAATGAAAAAATTTTAAATTTCGATTTTCGGCCCATTACAATAACTTACTTTTACTCTACGGGAAGTTAATAAATAAAGTTGTTAATTTGCATTGGGCTTATAAATCGGTAACAATAGAAGAATGTTACCAGCAAATATCAATTATTATTAATATCAAATTACAAAATGTTTAAACAACTTCTGCATATAAAATTATACCAAAAATAATGTAATAAGTGAAGACTGCTGAGAAGAGTGAGCGAAGATAGAACTCTACTGAGCACAATTCTGAAAAGAAAAGGAAACTGGATTGAACCCATTCTGCAAAAAAGAGTCTCCTACACGACGTCGTCGGAGGTAAAATAGAAGGAATAAAATGATTGGAAAGAAGAAAAATGCAGAGGATTGATGACTTACAGAATAAAGAAGTGAAAATAAAGGGAACTAGAAGCCCAAGTAGAGAAACATGAAAGCAAAAGTTTGGAAAGGACAATGTGTATAAGTGAATAAAATAGTGAATAGTAGTAAAAAATGGTAATGGGAATAATAGACAAGAGAGGGAATGAAAATCCTTGATTTGTGGTGCTTTCACATCATATTTCTGGCTTCGAACAGATTACTATTTATTACTATAATCATTATTATTGTTATTATAATTACTATATAAAATAATACGTAAAATCATCTAAGTGATCTCTACTACTGAACTTCTTAAGTAATCAATACAATCTACAGCAGTATTATTGATTAAATCATGGTATTGATTCATGATACTAGTGTTTAAAAAACTTTTGAATTACAATAAAAGTTTGAACAATTTTTGTCAATTGAATTGAATTGAAATTTCTCTTTGCGTTCCAGCTATTCTACTATGTGATTTGCATCGGTCTCTTGAAAATGTCGATAGGCCCTCATTCTACTTGCTAGGTAGGCATACAATTACGTTGAAATAAATGATTGCAGCGGTACATTAACGAGTTTAATCGCTCATTCGTTTACGTGTAATTCAGGAGTATCGCGTGATCGCTCCTAAACACGATTCATAAAGAATATAATTCAAGGTTGAACGATGCCCGCGATGCCCGCTTACACTGATACGAAACAGGATGAAAGATCGCTCGCCGAGGGCTATGGGACTGGACAGTGGACGGAGCACCTCCGATGGCAGAACGTCTTGCTCTGCAGATTTAGGGTAATGACTTCTTATTGTCCTTAATCGAGCAATTTACAACTCTGTTTCATTGCTTTATTTTTAATTTCCTGAACAAGATGTTTATGTTTTCGACAAAAAAACAACTTGCTAATTTTAAGGTGAAACTAGTGGTGCATGGCATCGTGCCTTAAGGAAAATTGATGAAATCTCCCGTACCGAAAACTAAATTATTAAAAAATACTTTGCAAATCTTTGAAAAAATTAGAAATTTTGCTTTTTTTTTTAAAAAAAATGACTTTTTTGAAAAATTCGATTTTTTCATATTTTGATTTTTTTTGAAAATTTTGAATTTTTTTAAGCAATCGCGCTGCATAGCTGATTTGGAGTCGAAATATCAAAGCTCGTAGTCGTCTAACTTGTAAACATTGGTAAAGAACCCATATAAATGTACACAAAATATGTTTTTATTATTATAATCTTTATAAAAAATCTAAAAATACGATGTACATATGACTAATGTTTATTTTTGACCGCCAAATAGCATTACTTTTTTTACTTTTTTTATTGGTTCTCCGAAGACGCTGGACCTGCCTTTACAAGAATTTTATTAATTGCTCATTTCGTCAATACAAATAAAATGTTTTTTGAATCATTTAAATCGGACGCTTTTTATCTCAAACACTGAAATACTATTTTTGGCACTTTTTGTCCCGTATCTCTGAAACGGCTAGACCTGCCTTTGCCAAAAAGCCTTCTGAAACGTAAAGATATGCATTTTCATTTTTAACTTCCCGTAGGGGAAGTTATAGTAATCGCAAAAAAATCGAAAATGAAAATTTTTACGTATCTTTACGTTTCAAAACCTCTTGAACATTTTGGCATACCTTAGAAAAAAATGGATGTATGTGTGTGTGTATGTGCGTGTATGTGTGTGTGTGCGGATACAAATTTTCGTCGACGATTTTGGGAACACGGATGAAGCGATTTGGATAATTCAAAAAACATTAGATTCGTATTAATAAGTCGAAGTCAGGTCTAGCCGTTCCGAAGATACGGGGCAAAAAGTGACTCAGTTTTTAAGAGAACGGAGCGTCCGATTTTAATATTTTAAAAAGCATTTTACTTGTATTGATAATATGAAGAATTGATCAAATTTTCAAGAAGGCAGGTCTAGCGGTTTTGGAGATCTAATGAAAAAAGTAAAAAAAATGCCATTTGGCGGTCAAAAATGATCATTAGACATATGCACATCAAATTTTAATAATAAGTATTTAAGATTTTAATAACAAGTATATTTGTTTACATTCCTATGGGTTCCGTACCAATGTTTATCCGTTAGACGGTGACGCGGCGCTTACGCGCTTTGACATTTCGTGTCTATGCAGTTAAAGCAGTACGATTTCTTTGAAAAAAAGTTCAGAATTTCCAAAAAATATCAAAATAAAAAAAAAAATTCAAAAAATTTTTTTTTCAAAAAAGTAATTTTTTGTCAAATTTATAGTTTCTCAAAAATCTAATTTTTTCGAAGTAAAATTTGTTCAAAAATGTTAATCGTTTTTAAAAAAATAATAATTTTTGGTACGGAAAGTTCCAGCAATTTGCCTTAAGGCACGATGCCATGCGCCCCACTAGTTTAATTATTCAAATCGGTTGATCCGTGCTCGCAAAATCGTCGACGAAAATTTGGTAGTACGCACACTAATTTGGTATGACAAAATGTTCAGAACCTCTGAAACGTAAAGATTTGCAAAAATTTTCATTTCAGATTTCTTGGCGATTACTATTCCCTACGGGAAGTAGAGTAATAATTGGTATATAAAACAGCATAGAATTTCTTTAATGTTATTTAAATATTATCTAAAAATTTTCAGCAATATTGACTTAACTCTATATTTTGCATATATCCCATTACTAAATACTTTATTAAAACGTGACTAAAGTAAAACAATGTTCAACTGCATCTGTTTTGTAATACAATTCGATACTAAACGTATTATTATGTGACACAGTAATTAAACATAGTGCAGTAATTGTAATTAAATCTATTTTATTACTGCTGACTATTCATCCCTTATCGAATTCCTATTGGATTGAGTTTTGGTTAGTCAGCGTCTCCATGTCGCCAAAGAGGAGACATTGAATAAATAATGTTTATACATTACCACAGTAGACAGTAAACAAATCCTTAGATTATAAGAAGTGTTTATTTCACATAAGGATGTAATTCGTGCAAAGTAGAATAATAAAGCAAATGATACCTGAATCATGAGCTTGGGAGCGTTATTGTTACATGACGCTTGAAACTGATGATGTGGCATTTGTCTGTGATCTAATTGTAAATTCATGGATAACATTATCATGTTATACAGAAAAAAAAGATAATCATACTTAAATCAGAAGAATATCTAATTATATTCATCTAGAAAAATACACATTTATATAGAAAGGGATTCAAAGGAGTTGGCACTTTGGTCAAAGCTCTGGACTTCCAATTTCTGATATCGAGCATTAGTGAAATTGGTGTCACTTGAAAATCTACAAATGAAAATAACCCTTTCCCGGTTATATTTAGGTTTAATTCAATCATTGAATATCAGAACGTCCTAAAATTGTAATTGTAAATGATAAATTGGTGAGAAGTTCCAACGTATTTCGATTTTAATAATGACATTGTAAAGTACCAGTATTCTAAATTGGTTTAATATCTGCTTCATTTACATGAATTAGTATTCAAAATAATAAACTAAGTATTAATTATAAAATTACACTAATCTCACTATAAATGCCAACACTGTCTGGCTTTTTATTAATATTTCATTCTAAAATATTCGAGGATTAGTGGTAAACATTAATATAAGTCCCAACGATATTTTTACGAGCACTCAATTTGTCAAATGGGCACTAAAATTCAACTTTATATTCAATTCTTACAAAATAATTCGTTCAGAATGCGTTCAAATTTCAAATACCATTTGCATTCCGACCGCACAGTTTAACGACCGTTCATAATCGTTTACGTGATGTAGTACTCATATATTTTAAATTCGGATATATGAAAAACATTTTAGGAATATAATTATTTGAAGAATGATGAATTTAAAGCCAAAATTAAAAAAAAAATATGTATGAATTAGAGAATTAAAAAAAAAAATCCTGTATTGCCTTCTATCTCAAATGCCTAGAACGTGAGGCACAACTAAGTTTTCGATAATCGATATTTTCCATAGCTCTGCGAAGCCATAAAAATTAAAATAAAATCATAGTTTGTTATTTTTTCCGTGAGTCAAACAATGCTAGTGCAGCCATTGTACTCATATAAGCACTAATTTGTAGAGTTATTATTCTTATTTCTATTGTTGGTCGCTGTGCAAAAGAACAATTTGCTCGCAATCTTGAAAACACTTATTGTTTGCAGAGTAACATTTATTGTTAGTGTTCCCTCTGCTTCTGAGAGCTCGAGTATAGTCAATTAGTTAAATCTTCGAAAGTTTTTGCAATAGGTTTGCGCGCACTTGAACTTCTCCTCAATGCAAAAACACGTTCGATGTGTAATGCTATGTTATGCTCCATACTTTTTATGTCTTACTCCGTATTTTCCTTCTGAGCAATTTTCTGCTGAAATCATTTTAACGTTACAAAACGCGTGAAATTACCACAAGAAAATAAGCACAACCAATAATCAAAATATCACGAATTATTTTTGAATTATGCAGTGCATACTTCCTGCAACAAGATAGAGTAATAACTTCACCTTTACTTGCAGGGGTATATCCTCAATTTGATGATTGCTGAACATCTCAAGTTTTTTTTCTTAATTTTGAAATCAGAATTTAATCTATGATGTATTGTAGTTACCATTGGTAAATCACATCTTGTGGTTTCTTGAATTTTTTAGAGTGACCGGGGGAGTTATATTTTAGGGGGACTGGGGGAGTTATATTTTGCTCGGACATTTATAAATTATGCAGTGTATACTTCCTGCAACAAGATAGAGTAATAACTTAACCTTTACTTGCAAGACGGGGTATATCCTCGATTTGATGATTCTTGAACATCTCAGGTTTTTTTTTTCTTAATTTTAAAATCAGAATTTAATCTATGATGTATTGTATTTACCACTGGTAATTCATATCTTGAGGATTCTTGGTCCTTTTGGTAGAGTAGGGTGGCTAGGGGTAATGTGTAACGGGGGTAACTAATAACATGCGTTTCTCAATAGCATGTTAAACCATTTTAAAATATTTTGATTGAACTTGTGAACTGCCCTGCATGATATAGTCATAGCTACTGTCAAAAATATACATAACCGTGCATGTCCGTCATTTTTAACATGTAATATAAAATTGATCTATCATTAAATTTCTGTTTGCATTACTGTTATCGACTATTTTTAAATTTTATATAATTTATTTCGTTTCGTTTAAAATGTAAAGCAAACACACCTAGGGGTAGTTGAAACTAAATCTTGGGGCTAGTTGTATCATGCAAGAATTATATAAGGATTCAAGTAGATTGAATAGAATTTATAATTTGAAAGATGTGGTTAATATGTAAATTGCGTTACAGGAGACACTATATTTTTTATTTGTATCATGATAATAATTGTAGTTTACGTTTATTTATAATAAAAAATTATATTACAAGAGACATTATATATTATGATGATTTATAAAAAGAGTTACTCAAAAACAAGTCAATTTTCCTAGAAAATAAGTAAAGCATAAATGATCAGAGGTATTATTGTCGTTTTTTGTGTATACTACTTGTAACAGTGGGTGTTAAAACTAACTCCATACACGAAGTAAGTTGTAATTAAATAATTATCGAACATTTTTCTAGAAAATGATTAATTGTGATATGTTAGTGACCACAGTTGTAAAATTATTTTTACTTGATTTGGTAAAGGAATAGTTACAGCAAATTCTGAGGTTTTTCATGCGAACTAATTAAAATATTTAAGCTTCAGAAAAGAGCTATTCGAATAATTTTTTCCTTGCCCAGTAAAGCCTCCTGCAGACGCATATTTAAAAAACACAATATTCTAACTGCTCCATGCATTTTTCTGCTGGTCACATTATCTTTCATCAAAAACAATTCGAAACTTTTTGAATTGAGTTCGTCCTTCTCAAACTACAATACTAGACACAAACTTATTAAGGCGCGCATATATAAATTAGCCAACTCTTTCAATACGAATCTTATGAATAAACTTCCACTCGATATTCGGAATTTAGACAGCAAAAAATTTCATGCTTTCCTAGTTAAACTTTTTAAATTTTGAGCTTGACTGGTGGTCAAATAGACTTTAATATGATGAACTTGATTATGGACATTGTATTTCATGTTCGAATACTTTTTTTCAGCTCCTTTTTTCAGAAATTTGTGCAGCTACTATGATTATTATAAACTTACTATCCTTTTAATATTAATTATGAATAAGCTTGACAAGAGCCTGAAATAATATCAATTATTATTGATTACGGCTTGCTTATGAATAAATAAATAATTAAATAAATAAATAAATATCCATCTTTATTTTGCCACCAGTAACGAACTCTCCTATGTGCTTTATAAAATAACAATGGAGTTTTTTGTGTGCAAAAAATTATAAAAGGGATTTTATTATGTTGATGTCACTTTTTGTCCAATAACTGCCACTGTCTTTATGGTATAAAAAGATAATTTCAAAACAGAGCAAATAATTTCTATTAAAATCGTGGTTTTCATTCGCAATTCTACTTGCAACCCATTCAATTTTTTATCTTCTATACTCCATATATTCGCCACGTACTAGAATCGGTTGGAAGGTGAAGCATAAATTAATAAGGTTGTAAAAACTTTATTTATATGCAAATTACTTTTGCATATGCGCTACTAAAAACACTTCGCACGCAACTTTTTGTGGTGCAGTCAGAATCTTCAATGTCACTAAACAAGTCGACGATCAGAACAGATAAGAAATGTCGTTTTTTCGAATTATGACGTGGGGAGATAGAGATTTCGTGTTTGGAATGAACTTCAACCTAAGATCGAGGGAACGAGCAACAAAAATGGATAAAAACAAAATTCAAATTGTGATGCATCCGACGTGTGACGAATGGAAGCTGCTGGGGTGAAACCAATCGCTAATCACGCTCGCGCCGCGCTCGATCTCCGTCCCAACGAGATTGAACAAAACGAAGAGTCTCGGCCGTAGCGTGAAGCCAACGGCGCAGATCGAAATATTGGATGAAACGGGTTATGAAATCTTTTTATTTCACAATAATTCTGTCAAATATAACTAATGTGACTAATTGTTATTGTATGCGAAGAAAATGTCACAGATTATGTGTGAAATTTGGATAGTTAATTTATCGTTCTCATATCTTAACAGCAATCAGGAATATACGTGATATAAGCTATTGGGCTGAAACTTCTCCATACTTTGTTTTTTTAGATGGTGAGGCGGCGTCCACTAATCAAGTGAGGTTTTAGGGGAGGAGTGGTTTGACAAAAAATTACAAAATATCACCTGGGGGGAGGAGTATAGTAAGATATCAAGTGTGTTTATTTTTTACCAATTTTTTTTTAAAAAAATCAAACATTACCAAAAAAAAAAATTTTTTTCTCGTAACTCAAAATACACGTGATGTTGGTGGTTAATTTTAAATATTACTACAAATAACTAACGGAAAAGGGGGTCCCAAAATCCTTAAAAAAATTGATCACGTAATTAATGGACACCTCTTAATCCAATGGATAACCTATCCATATTTAATGATTTTATTATTAGAATTTATCTAATAGGGCTGAATTTTTGATTGGTGCAGCAATGCCGGGCAAGGGCTATCTTCACTTGGAAACATATTGCTATCTATATTCATAAGTGAAAAGTTAATTACTAAATCTTACAAAAATCTTACTACTCCATTTTTTGCAATCTTTTTATTTTGGAATTTTGGAATTTTAGATTATCTGGATAAACAGAACCATACGTGCTATTTATTTTTTATCTGAATTTTTTGAAAAAAATAAAAAAAAACAACAAAAAAATAAAAAAATTTACAATCTTTTCTCGTAATTATAAATACACGTGATGTTTGGTGGGTAAGGGTGGAAGGTAATTTTGAATATCACCACAAATCACCAAGGGAGAAGGGGGTCCAAAAATTCTTAAAAAATTGATCACGTTATTAATGGACGCCCCCTAACCTAATGGATAACCATTTGATGATTTTATTATTACTATTTTTATCTGGAAACATATTGCTATCTATATTTCTAAGTAAAAAGTTAATTTATCGCGAAACAAAAATCTTACTATATTCCATTTTTTGCAAAACAAGCAGCTTAAAAATTTTTTATTTGAGAATAATTTTGTCAAAATATAACTAATGTGAATAATTGTTATGGTATACGAAGAAATTGTCACATATTTTGTATGAAATCTGGATAGTTAATTTATTGTGATACATAAATCTTACTACACCATTTTTTGCAAAAGAAGCAGCCTAAGATTGTTTTTATTTGAGAATAATTCTGTCAAAATATAATTAATGTGATTAATTGTTATTATATAGGTAGAAATTGTCACATATTTTGTATGAAATCTAGATAGTTCATTTATCGTGATACAAAAAAATTACTACTCTATTTTTTGCAATGGAAGCAGCTTAAGAATTTTTTCTTTGAGAACAATTCTGTCAAAGTAAAACTAATGTAATTATTATCAACTTCCCGTTGGGTAAGTTATTGTTATCGCAAAAAATCAAAGATGAATTTTTTTATGTATCTTTACGTTTCAAAGGTTTCTAAACATTTTGGCATACCCTAGAATACGGATATAAATGTGTGTTTGTATGTATGTATGTATGTTTGGATACAATTTTTCGTCCACGATTTTGGGCGCACGGATCAACCGACTTGAAAGATTCAAAAAACATTTTACTTGTTTGACGGAATAAACAATTTATTAAAATTTTGGGAAGGCAGATCTAGAGGATTTGGAGATACAAAGAAAAAAATCCAACAACACCCATTTAAAATTATGTAATTTCACCTATGCACATCAAACAAGCGACTTTAATATAAGTATTTTTAAAAAAATTTAACAATTGAACTTGAACAATAATCCATATTTGAACTTTCTATACCATTTCTATTTGTCTCTATCTTTAGGGTGAAGTCAATCTACTAATGAATAAATAATAGAACTACGAAGATGTTCTCAAATCACAATATATGAATACTATTACATTTTTTTCAATTTTTTTTTTGTCTTCAGCAAATTCTAGGTCGTTGGCTGTACATCTAAAATTATATAGGAATTCGATCGTGAACAACCGACCATATTCTGAGATCAACTACAGCATCTTATTGTTATTAGTCCCACGGCGTGTACAAATGGTGTAATACAAAATAAACCGTTTGTATTTTGTACGACTTACTTCCGAGGTTCTACACTTATTCAATATGTACAGGAATTGTTATGTACAACCAGAAAACAGATCTTATCATTTATTAGTTGAAGCAATTTAATTTACTATGTAATAATAAATTGCTGAAATAAATTTACATTCACTGCTCACTGATTGAGATTAACTTGTTGACTCTGAATATGTCCACCATATGGACAATATAATTAAAGGATGTTAAAAATGAAAATATCATTTCATTTTATTGGTTATCAAAGCTTGTACTTCTATAAATCATTGCCGCAAATGTATTGAAAATTCTAAACAATTAATTTATTTTATTAATAAATATTCCAATAACCCTGAATATTGCACGAAAAATTGCACGATGTTTGAATAAGTAAAATAACCATGATCAAAATTTCACAGTACTACTCTAAATATACTATTATTCCTAGCAAACGCGATGAGTCACAGAAAATTACATCAATCAAGTTATTACCAAACATGAAGATACATTTGTATACAAATTGCTAAAATGAACTACTATTTCTATTAAGTATAAAAAATATGAAAGATGGTCATTTATGGGCAATCATCATTTGAAGATTCATACGTGATATTTGTAGCCAAATAAGGTACCCGTCTGTAGCAAATTCAAGGCGATCATGCAATCACTTCGAAAGACTTGGATATATGCTAATTAGGAAACTTGCTATTACCAAAATCTTTGGTGCTTATACAATTCATTCATCTTACCAATTGGAGACCGGTTTATTGTCCGCTCTAATTTGGCAATAGGTAAAATGATAAACAACTTAAGTTCTAGGCAGATTAAATAGATAATGTTTAATTTAATAATGTTGTATGCATACTCCTATGATGTATTATAGCCATAGCAATAAAAATTGAATGGAAGCTTTTGAAGAGCTTCTTGATAATTTTTAACATTCGGAAACATCAATGTCTTCTCGATGTATCAAGACCATTGGTCTGGAATGACCATTTGACGCTAAAATTGTAAAAAATATGTGTGTGCTATACAATTGTGATCAAACTACTTGGAACTAATGACTTGGAATACAGCAAAATTTAAATTTATATATAATATTGGGCTGATTATTTATTTCTGTAATTATTTATATCATTAGATTCAGTTACTAGAATAACATTTTGGAACCATTGGTTTAATCTAAATGCAGGATGTATTATTTAAAATGCAGCAAGAAGAACTTAAAGTACTAATCTGCTTATTATATTGTTATGAAGCAGTGTACAGAGCTCAACGCCCAGCATTCAATTTAATAATTGATAATAATTACTTAATAATAATATAATCTTGGGGTCATCATTGATAGAAAAAAATGATATTCTATCACCTAAGTATTATGTGCATTATTATGTGCGTAACAACAGTGAATATCGTTAAAATTTGTTTAAAAGTTAGTGAAGTTTTAGGGTAGCTTAGTATGTTTTGATGGTACTTTAAAAAAATGTGTATATATTATATTTTGTTTTTTGTTAAATTGTTAGATATTAATGATAATAATGGTACTACCCTTGAGCAGGTCCGGGAGCTGAGTTAAACTCTAACTCGCTGTTAAGGGAAAAATAGTGTGAAAGCTTTCCCATTGCCCTTTCACATCGCAGTGCCCAAATGGGCTATTTTCAATCAGAAACGTATTTGTAAAACTCACAAAAAATTAAAAAAAGAGTGCGTGTAAGGTTCACACGCGATTGAAGTATAACTTATTTGCTACTGTACAAGGTGGCATTTAAGTAAAAATAAATACATCATATAACAATTTTGAATAATGTTTATTAGTTATATGGTAACACTCATGATGCACACACTTATTATTGTCAATCTTATACACATTTATATAATGATAAATTATAAATTATATATTTATAATAGCATTAAAAATATTTATAATATTTAAAACAATAATGTAATTAAAGTCATACTTCAAATATGACATGATCGGTTTGTCATTGTAATTAGCATTTAGAAATGAACCTTTATTAGAGGATTGAAGTAATTTCTGATTAATAAATAACATATATTAATAGTATAACAATGATTTCATCGAAAGCCGTAACGCACTTCCGTTGCATTGTACGTATTTACACCCTAGTCGCGCCTAAAGAAGTTTTACTTGCAAATTTGTTAAAATAAAATTAGTTAATGTTATTATGTGACAAATAATATAACCAAAAAATAATATGATTGTTGGTTCATGGTTTAAATAAATAATTTTATTCAATTTCAGTACCCCCCTCTGTTTCCTTTCTGTTTGCGCTAATACCATAATGGCATTAAATGATATAAAAGCAATTTACTATCAAATCAAACACATAATTATTTATAAAATAAATTACTTTAAATGAATTGTAACAAATTGTAATGATTTCAAGTGCAAAGAGGCGCCTGCAATCTGAAGTCAATTACTTCTTCTTTGTATAAACGAGTCTGTCTAAATTGCCCGATCAGTCATGGTAATACAGAATAAACATTGATTAATTAACAATATGTGAAAGTGCCTTTTATATCTCTGACAACAAAAGGCAGAAGCACAAAAGCAATTAATTTATTGGATTGTATATGAATATACCAATCGAGTATCAATCGAAGTAGTAAAAGTCATGAAATGACCGAGAAAAAAAAATGCAAAAAAAAATAATTCTACTTAGAATAAGAAATACAATTACGTAGGAGTTTCCTATATAAAAAAAACTTATACTATAATTTATTATATGTATATCTATATTTATTTATCGTTTGCTATTGTACGTGACTGATAGAGCAATTTCAGGAATTTATGTATTTTTGTAACGTGTATTAATTGAAGAAAACTGTGTGTACTGTGTCAACAAAGGGACATATTGACATGCGTTAACACGTTCAGTCAACATTCAAGTCCCCATCCTTTTGTCAATACTAAAATTACCGAGGAACGGATAATGAGAATATAAAGTACGGATTATTGGAATGCCCAAATAAAAATTTATGAAAATAGGTATTATTTTTATATTGTTAATTTAATTTCAGTAAGTGTAAATTCAATATTTCATATAATATATTTGCTTCAGATGACAAAAGTACATTCAAATTTAACTTCTAAAATATTTAGCTTCTACTTCTCAACTTTGAAATTTTATAACTATGACGATTATCTAGAACTAGATAAAATACAGCGTTAACATGAATAGCATTTAAAATACAAATAACTTCAGTTCTCTACAGAAGAAGTAAAATGCTATGGCTCCCTTGAGAGCAATATGCATTATGTAAAGATCATGTTTTGAATTCTCTCGAGCATTAAAACCATTAACAAGAAAACATAAAATTTTACTTATGTCAGTGCATAAAAGTGAAAAAGAATAAAATGGAATTCACGAAGAAAAAGTTTATGTTTTTGCTAGAATATCTTACTTGTTAATTTTATGTTTTCTCGCTGTTTCAAGTCGTTCTGAATTGATTGGGCTGACTATTCGTAATTGATTGTTGAAATTGATAGTTTTTGAAGAACATACTAAAATAAAAGTCCTTTAATTTAAAGAAAAAAATCTAAAGTTTTCAAGAATGTTCATGGTAAACATGGGAAAACATGGGGTTTAAGGCAAAATTCCAATTACTCCTAGCTACTAAATAATTGTATGTATTACAATTATTCAGTATGTAGCAATCATAGCAAATGCATCTGACATATTAAAAAATAATATTATATACAGATATGTTAAAATGAATTAAAGTTTAATAATAAATTAGGTAGTGTTAAGACGATATGCAATTTAATATTTTTGTTAAAAGCCATCCAATAATCACGTAATTTTTTTTAAAGATTTTTGGAAACCCCTTCCCTCTTAGCTATAAGTCGTGATATCTAAAATTAAACCCTTCCTCTCCAAACATCACATGTACTTTTAGTACATACTAGAATAATCGCAAATTTATACTTTTTTTTTTGAAAAAGTCAGATTCTGTTAAATTCATTTTTATCGCTATCTCTTGTAATATTTCGTAAAATTTTGTCAAACACTTCCCACCTTTTGAAACCCCACATGATTAATGGACAGCTCCTTACTTAATTGATAAGATTTGGAATATATTTAAATGCATCTTCAAAAAATTGTACTATAAAAATAAGGATGTACAGTAACTTAAAATACTATTATGATAAATTTAACACTACTAACGGGTGGTCCATCTAGTGGTCCTAGTGATCTAGTTATCTTACGGTTTAGATATTTCTCTAAGGAAAACATATAAAGTATTATACATCGTTAGAAAGATCTCAAAATTCTTAGTGTTTTACCCATATATCGCAACTCCGAATTTTGCACGGTGTGGCCTACAGGCAAGTTGCTATCGATAAATTCCAATTTTTAAATGGGCCACCCTATATATATTGATAGACGATTCTATTGATTAAAGATATATACCATTTATCAAAATTAAAATTTCAAGAAGCATATTGTTTCTCAGCTATCTGAAAAAAGTTACAATTGAATAGTAGCTGAGACCTTACTGTTAATTAGTACAATCAGCTACTCTACACTATTCCATTCAGCGAAACGTTTAAGTAAACCGAATTTGTGAGTCAGACCAGTTCTTTATCTCGTTTACAAATACAAATGAATAAAACACGGAACGGAAAAGGTTCATTAGCCGATGTATTGTTACATTTTATGATTTAGTTTGTACTTATACATTATTGTTGATTCGCGGTCTGTTGTGAACCGCGCTCACCTCGCCCGATGAAGGTGTGAAGCACGTTCTGTTCGGCCCACACGTGCTAAACGCTCAAATAAACAGAAAAGGGAAATATAAAATGTGTTAGAGGGGAACGCTATGTCTATTTACACAACGCCAGCGACAAACTAAGATCCACCGACGAACGAGAAACGGCGAGAAATTCGAAGGTTTCGTAATCTGGAAATGGTAATACGATCTCGTGGATGGAACTTCAGCATTTGGTACACGGAATTTTATATATTTTCTACGAGCTGATAGAAATTTGGGAAAAGACTAGTATATAAACATTTAGTTAAAATATCCTTTATTTTGTTTTCTTAGTTTTTCAACACCAAACAAATTTTACCAGTTCTATGAGCTGTTACTACAAATCTCTTAACGTCGTTTTTAGAAGACAACTCAAGGATTGTCTTATTATACAATTATTTTTATAATAATGACGATACTTTTTTAATGTGATGCAGCAAGCCAGAAAGAGTCATTTTCACTTGGAAGCATATTTACATCTATATTTTCAAGAGAGAATCAATTACAGCTTCATATAAGACTAGCTAAGAGAGGCATCACCCATGAAGTCCTCTAGTTGCAATGCTAAATATCTAGCCACTAAGCATCGACAACCCCATTTTGCCAAGATAAACCAATTCTTTCTTCGAATATTTCGATATCATAATTGGAATTGTTATATTGTTATTGTTATAAGCTGTTATGATAAACCTTCTCCTTACCAACTTAGAAGACAACCCAGCGATGATCTACCAACCAATTTTTCACCATTATTTTTCTAATTCAATATTGACGATATATTTTATATTTAGTGCAGCAAGCTAGAAATTGCTTCTTTCACTTGGAAACGTGTTTAGATCTATATTTTCAAGAAAAAATCAATTATAGCTTCATATTAGACTAGCTAACGTGGGTATCTAATATGGAGCCCTATAGTTGCAAGATCAAATATATTATTACCGAACCTCGACAACCCCATCCAGTAAAGATAAACCAAATATTTTTACAACTATTTCAATATCACAACAGAACAATTGGAATTCTATTAGCTGCTATGATAAATCTTTCCCCTAACAACGTGTTTTTTAAAAAACAACTCAAAGATTGGCCTACCAATCAATTTTTTACCATTATTTTTCGATTTTAATATTGACGATATATTTTTAATTTAATGCAATAAGCCAGAAAGGGCTTCTTTCTTTTGGAAACATATTTAGATCTATATTTTCAATAAAGATGTCATTATAGTTAATGGACTAGCAAAAGACAAGGTTTGTAGCGAACACGGAGCCATGAAGTTTCAAGATCAAAAATCTTACCACTGAACCTCAACAACCAGTGGTGTTGTGCTAATATTTTTTTTGCCGGAACGCTAAAATTTAAAATCCGGTTCAAAAAATTTGATATATTTCGATAAGAACTCACAAATCTAATATATTGACTTTTTATATAATTAACTCTATTATACACAGCTGGTCTATACATTAAATTGTACAAGTATGAGGGAATCATTGAGTACATAATTTATATTCTTCAATGACATTAATCATATTTATTCTGGTATTATTTGTATTCATTAATACCTACAGGAATTTATTATGTTATAAAAGTACTCAAGATTTATTACAATACTTTATAAGACTTAACCTAATAATATGATAGATAACCTATTACCTACCTATCATACTATATTATATTATTGTATATCATCGATAGATATCTATTATCTATCTATCATACCGTGAGATACCTATACCGTCATTAACTTATTATATACCTACAGACCTTTTACTTCTTATAAATACTACTGTCTAATTTATATATTCACCTATATTATATAGGTTTACCTTACGCCCTATGTATTATCTCTACCTATCTATTGCCTATACCGCGAATTGAACCCGGGACCTCCGCGTGGAAGTCGCGCACCTTAACCACTACCCTATCGGGTACCCCCACTAATAATATAATATGGGACGCACTGTTGTTTCCGCGGGTTATTTTCTAATTAATTAGATAATTAATACTAAGGTGGCGCGACGACACGCGAAAAAAGACGGTTGATTGTAGGGTTACAGTGGTGTAGTGGTTAAGGCCGTCGCGTGCCACGCGGCGGACCCGGGTTCGATTCTCGGTAGGGTTAATGTAGCGTGTAAGGGAAATTATAGGTAATAGGATATATAGTAGATATAGGTTAGGTGTATTCGGTATACAATGTAGGGATTTGAGAGTATATAATGAAATATAGCGTATGGTATAGATGTAAGGCGTGTAGTATAGAATGCAACGTATAGGCACACGTAAGGCTATAAAAATACATGAATAGGAACCTATGATGTAGATGTTAGCGTATAAGAAATGCGAATGAATGTAAGATTTAATTTATAAATATTATTTTTTCTATAAGAAGTTCATACACCTCAATTTGTTACTAAATTAAAAACGACTTTGATAAAACCAGTGGTTTTGTGCTAATATTTTTTTGCCGGAACGCTAAAATTTACAATAGTTTATTACAATAATAACATTTAATAAAAATTAGTTGAATAATAACGTATAAAATTTACTTATTAAATCATTTTCTGTATGTAGCGATGTTTTTATATTTTTTCTTGCCGGAACGCGTTCCGCCCCAAAAATGATTTGCCGGAACGACGTTCCGGCGCATTCCGGCTCGACAACACCACTGTCAACAACCCCATGTAGTAAACATAAATCAAAACATTTTTCGCTTATTTCGATATCACAAAAGAACATTTAGAATTCTATTAGCAACGTCTTTTTTCGAAGTCAACAAAACAATTCACCACTATATTTGATATATTTTTATTACCTCAATTCTGCTAAAACTGGCGACATAATTTTAATTTTATGCAGCAGGCTAGAAAAGGTTATTTGACTTGTAAACATATTTAGATCTATATTTTCAACAGAGATATCATTACAGCTTAATATTAGACTAGCTAAGGTGGGTATAGAACTTGGAGCACTATAGATGCAAGTTCAAATAATTATCACTGAACCTCGACAACCCCACCTAGCAAAAATAAATCAAATTTTTGTTTGTTTGATATATGTTTTTTTTATGTAGTTGGTTTGGTTTTACAGTATAATTGCTCAAAGTCAATTTGGACCTTTGTATCTGCCCAACTCTGCGTATATTTTGTTTTCTATAGGATAGTTTCTATAGGTATGAATATACAAACTATATAATATTAATAGAAATTATCAATTGTTATTAATGTAATGTATAATTTAAAATAATATTTACTTAATTTATGTCACAGTTTTTTGTTATGGGTAAAAAGTTTTCAAAACTCTACCTCATCAGTAAATCCAAAGTATCATTAAAGATTTTTTATTATAGGGAAATAATCATATTCAATTCTGATTCTTTATCATTAATTCTCAATGATTTATATTAAGCTGAATTTATAATTCTCCCAATAAAAAACCCATATTTTTTAAAGGCCACGTCGATTATCCAAATGGTTTAAGCAATTCGAAGTAAGTATGCCATATTCTCTAATGACTGTCGACAGCTTTTTTATGTGCACATTTCAAGTGCAAAAGTAACGAACGACACGGAATCTTACTGATATTGATTGCAATCAAGTTATGCACGGTACATAAATTCCGAATCAATGCACACTTTTATAACCAAAATTTAATTCGCCGACATCGCTATAAAGTCGTGGGATTTCTTTTTTAACGAGATAGCTTTTATTGATGTTCTATAAAATAATTCAAACAATAAATTTTCGTTTTATTTATTTTGACCCGGCCAACGTAACTGCAGGAGTGGGTGAACATCACGACTTGGTCTTGTTCGACTGACACTTCAATTTAACCTTTTGTCTTTCCAAATTGGCGTCTTCTGACATTATTAGCGATGCTGATACTAAAACTAATCAGCCCAAAGTAATAAACAGATAGATTAACGATTCATGAATAATAAAATATAATTAAAACTGCAAAAGATAAAGAATATGGTGGTTTCCTTGTTAATAAATCAAATTTATTGCGGGCAATTTAAGCATGCTGTATATTTCTGAAAAAATCATTAATTGGTATCGCGATATAATCAGAGGTTGAATTCAAAATAAGAAATTGATTGCCTTTCACTTCTAATCAATCGGTTGTATATTATTATCAACCTAATTGATGTTAAACAACATGCTATGAAGTTGTAATTATAGAGAAAATCATATTTAAATATATATTCTAATCTTTATGAAATTCTGTATTAGAGAACAATACGAGACTACCAGTCTGAAGTTTATCCAAAATAATAGTACAGTCTTAAATACACTTTTCTCTAACAATATTCTGTATTTAAGCTCTACATTTAAATTCTAATATTTTTTAAATGGATCATATCACTACTTTTATGGAATAGGTAGGTAGTATACGCTAATTGAATTATATTCACAAGTAAACTAAATACTTGTCATTTTCATAGAACAAACTCTACAAGTCACACGAATGTCACATTTTTTTACTAACAACGTACATATTTATATATCTACATATATATATGACACCATATATTTTTCATTACTGTATATTTTCCAGTCCGAACTATTTACCAACAGGATATGCTTCTATAATTTGATGTAGGCGTTATGAAAAAATATCTATCCAGAATCGAGCTTGACATTGATTGACGTTGACAGTGTTATTCATTGTACAAATCAAGATTATAAAAGTGTAAAATATGATCTCAATTTGAATGTCACTAAAGTTAAGTGAATAACCCATTATAATAATTAGATGATATTATCAGAGAGTAATAATGAACTTTAATTATAATTGTAGAAAGTTATTGAATACAATATTTAAAAGATTCAACGTGTTTGACGCCAATAGTAAAAAAAACAGTCAATAAATTTATAATATTTTGTCAGTAATAATGACAATATATTAGTGTGTATTATTGTTTGAATAATTCATTCTTTGTAATTTAGTCTAATATACACCTACTTCAAAACAGTCAGGCCACAATGAAGCTTGTTCAATATTGTACCAGATATTTGTTTATTGTTAGATTAATTTATTTTTTTATTTATTTATTATTTAATTAATTTAGATCATAGAATATAATAAAATTATTCAAAATTTGCTGTAATATACAGATTGGTACGAAACAAAAAAGAACTCGTTATTTGTGATTAACTTACAAGACGAATCTCAGGTTTACTCTTCTTGGATTTTGATGATACTTTCCATGATGACTGAGTTAATATTCAAAACAAACCCTTTAAAACATTATAGGCATATGAAAATTAGTATAATTGAAAAATTTAAAAAAAAATCATGCAAAACTTCAATAAAATTAGGAAAAAAAAGACTGAGATTTTCCTTGCTTGTGTCGTTTCCTTGTTAACTTATTTACAGTAATTGTTGTGAATGATTTTTTTTTTCAATTCAAAACCAAGTTTAGTTCTGAATAATTATTACCAATAGTCAGTATAACTGTACATGGTCGCAAATAGATCGGTTAGAACGGATATAATCGCAGCTCATACTCGTATGCAAATACACGAAGGAAGACGAAACTACCGCCGCAAATGACTCTTTAGCCAACAACATCTGAATACCAGATGTTGGCGTTCGGCCAAACATCTCATATTTGAACAAATTGTGTCCGTTCTTTTATTTGGCTTCGGAATTATTTATTTACAGACATCACACACAGGTGAAATACAACCGGATAGTAGATTTCGGTGACGAGAAAATGAGACAAACGCAGGACCATATGGCGATGAAACTTTCTCGTTGGTATTGAAGGCACTTCTATTCGAGAGAAACGCATAATTCACGAAGGCGGTGTTGTTACTGAGACACGCAAAGCAAAGGTCTTTGCATAATGCGTTTGTTACTACGCTTATT
>NW_020537324.1:16793538-16821228 GCF_003426905.1 Ctenocephalides felis | reverse complement strand
AGTCTACCCTTGGGTATTATACTTTGTATATATGCATATGTATAGATGTGTTTATATGAGTTATATCTGTATATTGCGCGGGTACATCTGTATGATATGTGTATGTATTTATGTATATTTTTATACCATTTCTCTTATGAATTATTTATAATTTTAAATCTTAAAACAGGGAGCTCGAGTGACGATGAAATTAGACGTGAGCTACACTGAACACTCCCACATCATTGGCAAAGGGGGTTTGACGATTAAGGTAAGCATTTCAAATTTTTCTTTCACGAAAATGTGGCTCAGAACTAATTATGAATCTAATATTTTCAGAAAGTAATGGACGAAACCGGCTGCCACATACATTTTCCTGACTCGAACCGTTCAAATCCAAACGAGAAAAGCAACCAGGTTTCAATCGCAGGCGACATTGCAGGAGTGGAGAAGGCACGGGCTAGTCTTCGTGCAGTCACTCCACTTATTTTCAGTTTCGAGTTGCCTGTTCTTGGGGCCAACCAGACCGTCCCTGATCTCAACTCTCCTCGCGTGCAACAAATTCAGGAGGGATACAATGTGCAAGTAAGTTCAAAATTAATAAATACACCAATATTGAATAAAAAAAAATGATTAAACATTATATGGAATCCTAATCTTTAGATTAACAAGTTATCTCAAATTTATTTTGATTCTACCACTTAAGACTGCCTATTTCTTCATCAACTATATTTCTTGATCTTGCCTATTTCTCATACTTTTTATAAATCAAAAAAATATATATATTTAATTATAAATATTTTATTATGTTTATATAGGTAATGTTTCGTTCGCGGCCTAAATTACATGCTACTCTGGTGGTTGTGAAAGGACATGAACGTGATGTGGTTAATGTGAAAAAGGCTACCATGTTGCTCATCAAATACATGTGTGATTCTGTCGCTGTAAGTTCACAAATTACTTTAATGTAAATTTTATGCAGAATATATTTAATTTTGTTGTGCTCATCTAAAATGAAATCTTCCATTATTAGAATTTTTGCTTAACCTGGATTATGATTTTTTTTCCTCTCAGAGCCAGATCAATGTGCAAATGACTATCGAGATCTCACCCCAACATCATGCTGTTGTTCTTGGGACTAATTCACTGCAATTAAAAGGAATCATGCAACGCACTCAAACCCAGATAATGTTTCCAGATGCTTTAGACCCAAACATCCCATCTTTGAGACGCAGCTGTGTGACAATAATTGGAAACATTGATGGGGTTTATAGTGCTAGGCAACAGCTAATTGTGAGTTGCTCACTCTATTTTTTTTTAACTCAACTCTGTCAAATTAAAATTATTGCTTTTATATGTATTTATGTTTGATTTTATTAACAGGGTTCACTGCCTCTTGTGATGATGTTTGACTTGCCAGATAACGTAGGCACGACTGACCCAGATAATATAAATAATTTAATGAAATCTTTAGATCTGGTGATTCAAGTTCGTCATAAACCCAAACAGAATACTATGTCCGTTATTATCAAAGGCATTGAGAGAAATGCAAGTAAGTCCATTTCAAATTCATATGTTAATATTTAATTCTATATAACATAACAATTACTTATTCATTATTCTTTTTAGCAAAAATGTATGAAGCCCGTAACAAACTTCTGAATATTACTGAACCACGAATTGTAGCTGACATACCCCCATCATATCATGTACCGAGTGGTGCAGAAACCATTGCTCTTCCAATATTATCACAACCACCATTATCACCTGTTTTGTCGCCATTGCCTTGGAATCCTCTTGGTAGTCCATTTACTTATGCTCTACCAACTGCTTTACCAACAGCAGCTTCACCTACTTCAAGTATACCTCAACCATTTAAACTGAGATCATTGCAAGTAAGTTTTACTATTAAATCTAATAAATTTAAGATTTACTTCTAATAACTTTTAATACATTAATCATAATATTTACAAACTAATGGTTGATTATTGTTTTTGGTGTTTATTATGAGCAAATGATAACTTTATTTCCAATTTTAGGGAATTGGCGTACTGAGTAATGTAGATTCTAGTCAAGATTCATCAGGATACCAGAGTTATACTAGTAGTAGCAGCAATTCATTAGAATTCCCAAATTCTAGCTGTTCTTTATCCAACAGTCCAAGAAATAATTCTCCTGGATCACTATCAACTACTTCTACTACTAATCATCACTCGCAATATAGCTCTCTTGGATCCACAAGTGGAGTCGGTTCTACTAGTGCCATAAATGATCTCACTGCCTCAATGTATGACTTGTCGACTACGGATAGAAGAGCTCCTGGATGTGAAAAGGTACATAAATTCAGAACAATTATTTTCAATCAAATTGTAATCATATATCCACATGCAAGTAATCTGCTTGTAGCGGTTATTCTACATTGAATAATTCTTATAAATTATGTACATTATATTTTTGTTTCTTACTAAACAGGCAATGAATACTCCCAAAGGATTATCTAAAACTATTGGTAATTCTACTAAAACAGAATCTGGAATAACTCCAGAAATGGCGCGAATGAAAATGATGGCTTTGAAAGCTTTGAATATTCCTCCAGCAGGAGAACTTAGAATTCCCAATTCCAACTGGGCTGGATATGGGTTCAGTCAAACTTCGCAAGGTTAGTGTGTACTATTTATAATACTTATAAATGTACTTAGCTTTTTACTACATACTTAATATTACCAAATTATTGAAAATACCACAGCTGTTTAAACTAACATGCCATTTATATTTTAAGTATCTTACATAATATATTTTTCTATTATTTTGATGTCATTTAGGTCTCCAATCTATTTTTACGGAGGATGATGATGTTTGGGCACCTACACATCAAGTCACCATGTCTTCTCCAATGAGAAATTCGTTGACTGGTCCAGGAAATGTAACTAATCATGGTAGTCAAATCGAAGTTATGAATAAGAATGATTTGTCAGTTCTTCTGGCTGCTAATGGTCTTGAAAAATATATTGGTTAGTTCTATTAAGATCTATAATCATGATTCTAATTTGTAATGAATAAGCATGAACTTATTCATGCAAGTACATATACTGAATGTTATCTTTCAAATAAAAAAATGTGTATATAAATTTTCTTTGTTACCTTATTTGTTTCAACTATTTACATTTCTATACTTTTACAGAAATATTTGAATCTCATGAAATTGATCTGAAGACATTCTGCTCTCTAAATGAACATGATTTGATCCAAATCGGAATCAAAGCTTGGGGAGCTCGTCGACGCATGCTAATGGCCGCTGCTGATTACACCAACAAAGCATCACGTGGCCCATTGCATTCAACTGGTGATATTAATATGACTTCATTAAATGTTGCACCAGGCGCAGAGAGACGCCACTTTTCTTCTTCTGACCTCTGGCCTTAAAGTTTTTGTGATACATCTTATAGACCAATGAGCCTCAGTATAAATCTATGCTGTACCTTCCAAATGATACCAATGACGCAAGTAACTATTTGTTTTGTTTATTTTTTGTGATAATGTTGATTTCATTTTTGAACCAATTTAACTCAATTTTGCGAAATGACCTGTGATAATTTTTAGTTAGGTCTAAGATCACTTAGCATATTTGCTTGAGATATCCTGAAATAGAGGGTATGTAAAAATGACTGAATTTATTTGTACCTCGAATGTGATTGACTGAGTGTTTCATATTGATAGTAGATAGTCAAGTCTAAAGACAATGCAATAATACTTTCTTTTTGAATTTCAAGTTTTAAAGTTCTTCAAACTGATTTGGTATTTAGTTTTCGTTAAATTTAATATTTATTGTTTAAATGTTTTCAATAACTAATTTATGAATTTAGAATGAAATTTTGAATTTGTTTAGATTAAGTAACTATTTTTGCATGATTTACTGGATGTAGGTATCCAACTGGGAAATACCAATTAAATTTTATCTATGATCGAATACATAGTACTGTTTTTAAACATAGGTAACTTTTAATTGGCCCAGCTGGATAAAATAATCATTGCTTAGATCTTTTAATATTACCTATCATTAGTTTTATAAAATAAGAGATTTCTTATTACTGATTTTTAATATTAAGCAAATTTAATTTTAGTGTGGGATTTAATATGTTGAGCAATTCATTGTTGTTTTTATCCATCCATCAAGCAACATCATATTGCTGATAGATTTAACAATTTGTCATCGTTTTAAACATGATTTTTTCTTTTGACAACTATATAAATGTGATTATTTCAAATGCCCACATTTTGTTCAATTTAATAATCTGTTGACTAATATTGTGTGTTGATGTTAACTTTCTAGATATATAGTACCTATGTTTATATTTATATATTTGTAAGATTGATGAAATTCCAAATATTTTTGATAATTGTTTGTGTATACAATGCTCATGCTTGCATGAATATTTTTTTCATAAATAAAAATATTTTCATAATAAATATGATTTTGATTTCTAAAAATGTAATTTTTAGTTTACTTTCAGTCGCAATGTGAATAATTTTGTAAAATTGCAAATATTATCTAGATCAGTGTATTAAATATTTTTTTTTAGTACTATTAATTTAATAAAATTAGTAATACTACTTAGGGATTGTTCAAGTATTATGTAAGCAGATTTATTACAATTATTTACCCCATTTTGTTGCAATTAATGTAAAAAAATAAAAATACTACCTATGACGTAATCATCATCCAGACTCCCCTGCCCCCCATGACAACCCAAAATAAACAAAACAACCCCCCTGCCCCCCTATAGTGCTTACGTAATACTTCAACAGCCCCTTAATAAATTATGATTTTTTTAAAAATAATAAGCATGTGTTTGGTACCTACACAATATTAAAATTTTTAAACTAAACTAATTTTTAAAACACCCTGATTTATAATATTTGCACTGGCAACAAAATATGTAAACTTAGTTGAAACAAATATGAAGTTTAGATACTCTTAAATTATGATCTGAACTTGTGGAGTGTTATTGCAAGTATATTAAAATTTTTATATAAAATTGTAATGTTTTTAAATTAATTATTGCATTGTAAGATATATAATAAAAGTTAGTCACCAAGTTTTCATGGAGCATAATTGAGCATTAAAGTTCCATAACGCAGATTATAATCCTGGAATTACTTTTAAAATTGTAAGTTTTACTACTTTAAAGACAATATTAGTTCAACGCATTTATTAAAATTTAATTAACAAATCAAATTTTATTGAAGGCAGCAATGTCAACACTCTGCACAAAATCTTCAAAATTCTGTATTTCTTCAGTCAACAAATCAATTGATACTTTGTCATCTTCTACAACACAAATAATCTGCAATTTGTTTATTCCATAACCAACTGGGACTAACTTTGAGGCTCCCCAAACTAAGCCATCCATTTCAATGGAACGAACAACCTGAAATAATTATATATTCAATCATTAAAATTCATTATGACTGCAAAGAAGTTTTTTTTTTACCTTTTCCATTTCTTTCATATCAGTTTCATCATCCCATGGTTTGACATCTAAGACGATTGAGGATTTGGCAATTAAAGCAGGTTTCTTTGATTTTTTGTCAGCATAGGCCTTGACTCTTTCTTCACGAAGGCGAGCTGCTTCAGCATCCTGATAGAAAAAAATATGCTTAAAGTTCAACTCAAAATAGACATAGATAAAATGAGAGATTATTTACATCTTCTTCATTGTCGCTTCCAAAGAGATCAACATCATCATCGTCATCATCCTTCTGTGTGGTAGTCTTTGCACCAGCTGCCAGTGGGCAAGTAAGGCTTGGGAAACCGGCTGAGTCTCCACCAGATTTTGTGTACGAAGCAATATGCCTGTACCAACGGGCTAAATGTACTAAGTTAGCACCTGGTGCTTTTGGCAAAGTATTGAATAAATCAACATCGGCTTTTGATGGCGCGTATCTAATAAAATAAATCAACTTAAGAATATAATATAGGTTAAAATTTAACTATGTCGGTTTAAATATATTACCCTTCGACGTAACTGTGATCAGCTAAAAAGGTGTTTAAGGCCTGTTGGCCCTTTTCAGTTTTCACATCACCAAAAGCCATTTCGTTTGCTTATTAGAAAATAAATTGTACAATCAAAACGTGGCTTTTCTCGAGACTGAAGATACGGGAGAGAAAAGACAGAAATTGCTAAAAAGGAATATTCGCAAAGAAATGTGTCAGTATGACCAACTGTAGCAAAGATTTAAAAATACTCAAAGGAATGATAAGTAAATATTAAATTAGTTAATAAACAGTATTTTTATTAAATTAAGGTATATTTAAATTGATAGTGAAAATTAATTTGTTTAAAAAACATTTGGTATTTAGGGTATTTATTTTTATTAAATATTAGGTACCGGGCACACCTCTCCTAGCGGATTTGTCGCACAACACGGCATTAGTTCTGTGGTAAAATATGGTATTTCTTGTATGGCTATTCATGGTAATATTTTCTATTTGTTTTGACGTAGTTTGTGCCTTTTTATGTTTTAAATTAATAATATCAAGTTCTTTCAAATATTTCTATAAAATAATAGAGGGTAGATCGTTATTTTTTAAGCAATAGATATTTTGTACTGCTTGTACTCATATATTCGTTTTTTGATCTATGTTGTACTGTTTAAACATTTATTTGAGAAAGTTGTTTTATACTTGATAACTAAGAAAAGGTTTTTTTATAGTACTCAATAATATAATAACAATAATCCTGTGGAAACTTCCAAACAACAATTAATGTAATTAGAGTACGAGTAATGTAATTGGAGTACAAAAAATTATCTATTTGTTTCTCAATTAACTATATCTCCTTACAAAAAATATAATTGCCTGCAAATAAATATAAATGACAATAAAAGTTTTTTCAAGACCTTGTCGTGAAATTAACTAATTAAAAAGTAATTGCCAATATATTGTTTTCAATAAATAGATTGCAATTAAATTTAAACAAATAATATTCATCAATATATTTTTATAATTTGAGTATGACCAAATTGTGCCTGTAATTCGATATTAAAGAAAGTAATTTCTGGAAATTTCATTATTTCAATCGCGACAGTTCCAAGCTTGCCCGCCACCTAATTTAGTTCAAGTATATATTTCCATTTTCGAATGTTGTCATCATCTGTTTCAAGTTCTTGAAGTTGCCCGCATAAGTAGATTCTGTCACTCAGTGACATAAAAGTCTTTCGGATTTCCTTTTCCGTTCCAACACTGGGATAGGTTTGTGTTATTATTTATTAAATTTATTAAATCTTAAAAAATCGAGTTTTGTGTGAAGTGTAAATTAATTATGAGATGTCGAGCATATGATACTATTGAAATCTAATCGTTTTGTGAATTTAATTTTCGTATTGTTTTTGTAGATCTAAAATGGTGCAGCGTTTAGTATACCGACGACGTTTGTCGTACAACACAAAATCTAACAGGAGGAGGGTGTAAGTGTAACAATAATTAATATATATTAAACGTCAATGTAAAAATAATTGCTATGTAGTTTATGAATCCTTTGTTTCTTGCCTCTAATGAAATTTGAGGTTATGTTGACATTTAACAGTTCACTTTTCTTTTTTACTTTTATATGATGAATTATTGGCTAGAGTCCTGTTAATATTGATGACAAATGTTCTGCTGACAAATATTGAATTAAGTGCTTTATTCGTGTGTTCAATATTAGGTTTCTAAATGGTTTTTATTTTTCAGTGTGCGAACTCCAGGTGGTAAACTAGTGTATCAATATTTGAAGAAACCCAAGAAGATCCCCAGGTAATAATTTTATAATTTTTGTTTAAAGTATAAATAGCATATTTGTTTCATGCGTTTATAAAAATCTGTTACAACTAAATTGATGTATTCAGTATCGCATATGACAAAAGTTTTAAATATTTAAGTGTGTTACTACACTTTCATACTAATTTAATTTCAATATATTTCTTGAATTACTTTAACGAATATGATTATAGGTGTGGACAATGCAAAGACAAGCTCAGAGGCATTCAGCCTGCCAGGCCCATGGAAAGATCCAGAATGTGCAGAAGAAAGAAGACAGTACGTAGATCATATGGTGGAGTACTTTGCCACAAGTGTGTAAAAGAACGTATCGTCAGGGCTTTCCTAATTGAAGAACAGAAAATAGTCGTAAAAGTTCTTAAAGCACAACAAGCAAGTGTTAAAGCGGCTAAGAAGGATAAATAGACCTAATTCTATGTTAAATATAACATAATAAAAACTTTCTCAAATAAAAAAAAATATTTTTGATTATGCCCTTTTAATTTCTGCTTGTTCAGAATTGCTGTGATCATGTAATAACATCGATGAAATTAAAAACCTCTCATAATGGGATTTTACAGCCTAAAAACCTGTCTTTGTGACCTTTTTTGGTAAAAGGATATGATAACTTTATTATATTTAAAACTAAATTTAAGAAAACTAACTAAAAGTAAGAAAAATAATTTGATATTCAAATAACTTAAAAATATTGCATTTCTGTGTGCTTAGCATGAATTTGAATTAAATCAAAACTTATAGTGGTGTTACCCCCTAAAAAACAATTTATATAACATGTGGTTGCAAGCAAATCGTTTCATTGGCTGATTGCCACAATTTTTTAAATCAAGTATGATGTTCAATTATACAAAGAGTATTTTTGTTTTGAAATAAAATCATCTATAGGTTGACCAATTTGAATATGAAATATTTAGACATTTTGGAAGAATGAATATAATATAATGATAATTTCAGTCTTAAGAAGTTATTTAGTTTGCATTTACTGTTTTGGTGTTTGTGTGATCATTTAGTTTGTAATATGCTTTTATTTTTATTAATCCTTATGTTTCAATCTCTTGCTAATAATACAGTATTAAATTTTTTAGTTCTTTGGATTTTTCAGTAAAACTTTTTAGTAATACTCATGAGTAAAGTGAATTTTGTGTATATCATACATGTGGTTGTTTATTTTGTTGTTAAAGTGTGACTTCAATGTATGGAGGGCAAGTCTTCGATTTATACATTTACATTTATTTATGAATATTATCAGACATAAGGGTAAGTTTTTGATTGGTTTATTTACCTGATGTTTACATTGATTGATATTATGAAACATAAATCTACAAATATTCTGAGAAATATTTGATATAGAAATAATCTGACATATATATATATATATATATATATATATATATATATATATATATATCTTGATACTGTTTAATTCGACTTTTAAAGTTCGAAACTCGAACTCGAAACATTATATGATTTAAAAACCTTATCATATATTATATATAAATATATATAATACGAATATGAACACACTGCATTTAATAATAATATTACAAGCTTTTCGAGACTACACTTGTCTCTTTGTCAGTGTAAATAATATTATTTAAATATGTTCACATGTTAAGTATACTATGAACTAAATATTTTGTATTTACACTGAAGAGGAGATAAACTGTAGTCTTGAAACATTTGTAAAATATAATATAAATATTACTTAATAAACATTGCAGTGTGTTCATATTTTCAAAGATTCTTTTCACTCAATTCTTTTGATAGATTAATGAATATTTTTAAAGTGTTCTATTTTTGTATATGTTTTGAATTTAGCAATCAATCATCAATCTAAATTTACCAAATGTATATAATTTGTAATATGTAACTTCTTGATATTCACTTGTCCAGCAAGTGCTCTAATATTCAATAGAAATCATTTTATCCAAGTGATCTATAGTTCGACAGCATTTATTTTAATTTTTTTGTAACAAATTTCAATGAACTGATAATAATCAGAATAATTCAAAAACATACAATGAGTTCAGAAACAAGTATCCTATCCAACAATGATAATCTGGATATTCGGCAGTTTGTGCAAACAATAATGAAGGTATTATATGGAACAATTACTTGATTTTTGTCAGAAAGTATAATCATTTATGATATTCAATTATATGCTGTTGTTAAATAAAATTAAAAATAATGGTTAGGGGACACCCGGGTTTGAACCGGGGACCTCTCGATCTGCAGTCGAATGCTCTACCACTGAGCTATATCCCCATATGAGGCGGCAAGGGACAATAATATTAAATAACACACTCGTGTATTTATTAATATTTTAATATGAAATAGAATTTATTGCTTTTTTTTAGTAACATGCACTGAAAGGATCTACTTACATATTTATATTTCACTACGTATTTGATGCTATTCATATTATATAATATGCAGACGTATTTCGTGCGCCAGCATTCCAGTTTCACTATTTGATCTAAACTTTTTGTATAAATTTCAAAAACATTTTGTTATCAAACAATAAACTTTTATCTTTATATTTTTTACAAGAAAATTAAGGTGAAATGGGGCACACTGTTACAATATAAATATTTCTGATTTTGTATTTTACTTTCTTAATGTTGGTATACAGTTTAGGCAACTTCATAAGCGTCCATCATTATAGATAAGGAAAGATTAAACAGTTGTTGCCCGTTGTTGCTGTTACCGGCCAAAATGCTGCCAAATTTATTTAGTGTTTCTGAAATAACAAACAATTTGTGTAAATAATTTGTGCAAACGGTTTTTCTATTCATTTCTTGGTGTATGATTTATATAGGTAAGTAATTGTGGTTTTTCCATGCTTCTTATATATTATATATTTTAACTTCAAATTATAGTTAAAAAAGTTTTGTAAACATAAACCAAAATGGCTGACTTGATACGTTTTTCGAGTTGTCGCACGTCAGGCACGATGTTAAGTTGTAACAATAAAACCTAATTAACAATTTTGTTTCTTTTCTTTTAAGAAAACAGTGCCAAATCGTAAGAAAAAGTCGGAGTATAAATAAATTATTGACTGTAGTTTCTTCTTCATTTGGAGTACTTCCTCTCCTCCTGTAAACGTTGCAAGAATGACAACTAAAGGTCAGACAGATTTTTATATAAAATTATATATGAAATTTAATATTTGTTAAACGATTGTTCATATATTATTGTTTTTTCTTTTGCTATTTTGATGTGACAACATTGTGGTTCCTTTGCCCTGTAACAGAGTGCTCCATATGTGGTATTTTTGGTATAATCAACCGATCTCACTAAAATGCAATTTAAATTAAAAAGTCGCTAATAAAAGTCATATTTATATATTTTCGTGTAAAAAATGCTGTTGTAGTTTAATCTGTGCCAATTGGAAGTTTGTTAAAATATAATTTCGCCGCTGCAGTATTATTTGTTTTGTTCGAAGCAATGTGCCCCACATTACCTTTTTAAATTTGGAATTTACAACAGTTTTGGTTAGTTCAAGAAATAAACTTTATCATCGTAAAAGTAAGTGTTTAAAATCTTTTTGTTTAAACGATGGCATCTTTTTTGAACCGCGTTACTTCAAAATTAGTGAATTTAATATTTAATTGGGTGTAAGTGGCATTTTCCCTTAAAACAAGTTGCATGAACGTGTCATGCATTGACTTAATCAATATGAATTCAGATTTAATTACTTTTAAAATTGTGATGGTAACATTTTCAACTATCTACTTTGAAATACCAGGTTCTTAGGAAAAACATATAATTTTCAAACTCAGTTTCTTAATTTTTGTTGATTTTGGTGCAGCCGTTTTTGAGAACGAGGTGAAATTTTGGCTCACATATATACTTTTTCCAATTTTGGTGTTGAGCATACTTGAAACGTTGAGAGGTCATACAATTAGCAAATTGGGGAAATATATAATTGTCATTGAAGTTACAAATAAAAATGTATTATTTAAATAAATATTATTTGAATAGGATCCTGATCTGTCGAATATTGGTGAAGCTGGCGACAACGAAGACACTCGTCGTATGGCAAGAGTGGAATTCCTCAGGACTGAAATTGCACGTCTCGATCATGTAATCAGCAATAGTTTCAGCAAATTGGAAATATTTGATATTAAAGCCATTATGGAAGATATTGACCAGATCAATACAAAAATGTACAAGAAGTTGGGAATGGATAGACTCGCATAGAACATTTAACAACCGGACTGAAGATTACTTGTCAATAAATAAAAAAATAGAAAAAATCAGAAGTTGGAATTGTAATCTCTTGGAAGTTGGATATTTTGCTCAAAGGAAAATACATACAAATTATCAGTTTATTTTAAAATTTAAATTGATGCAGTCAATTGGAAAACTGTCTTCATATTTAATATATGCTTATAAAATTATCAAACACTACTTTATTTAGTTTTGTTTGAAAATATATGCTAATAAATTAGCATTTTTAAAGATAAATTTATAAGACCAAATTGTGTACAAATTTAAATATTTAGAACTCTTTAAATGTATGAATTGTTCATTTTCGAACTATTTCGAACAATGCTTTTCGCTTTATATTTACTTCTTTTCAACTTTTACTGCTTAATGTATACTTCTTTTAATTTTTAACTTCTACTCCTATCTAAATTATTTACCAGCATATTATTTTGCAATCCAACACCGACACAAACTCTTTGTCGGGTAGGTGCTTTGATTTATGTCTTATAGTGACAACATGCAATTATAAGGCATGGTTGAATCAACCTACATTAAATCCACGCGATATTATTACAATATTGCATTTGCATTCAAGAGTTCAATAATCTAATCAGATATTTCTTAGAATTACAATTACTTTCAATTAAGTACAGTTTATTTAAGATGGTACTTTAAAGTACTTAGAGTGGCTAAGTATTTTCTGAATGTCAGTTTTGTAGTACCATTGCCATACACAAAACTAAGTTAGTATGTTTGTATTAACAAAAACTAAGTTGATCACAATTTTTAAAAATGATAAAAATTGTGGGTTCTTCCACTTACAGGTCTTGTGTTTTTTTTTATAAAAATCATTACGTTCATCAATGATTAGGCCACACTTGGCAATAAGAAAAACAGAAAAGATTCAAAAGTGACCAACTTTTTGAATATTTGAAATTTTTCAGAATCTTTAAATACTTCCCACAAACTGAGGAGTTCTTAATACTCAAATTAAATGGATCCATTGGGATAAGATAAGCACTTTTAATAAAAAATATATAATCAGACAAAACACCAATAAAATATATGCATTATTTTTAAATTTCTTATAATATTTATATGTTTTGCCTAAAGATCTAGCCTTCATTTAGTGGAACTAAAAATATTAAAAGAAGTAACAATAGTTAGTAGTACTCACTATCTAACTTCTCAATTCTCAAACACTATTGTTAAATATTTTAATGTTGGAATATTTAGTTCCTCTTAATCTAGAACTTTCCACTATAGTCCTACTATAGTGGAAACATATGGATTTTATAACAAGTAACAAATAACTTGAAACTTCAAAAAAGTTATGAAAATAAGGAGTCGCATTTTTAGCGAATAAATAAACTTTTTCTTCGGGAATTTAATAAAACATTACCTGCTTACTATTAGTTTCAAAAAATTAAATTTTGGGCCACATACACAATCATACATTTTCCAATTTTTGGGTCCAATTCAGAATCATTACCAATTAGATATTTTCTTCCCTATCAATGTTGTGAAAAACAATCTTTCTCATTAATTTTATTAATTTAATAGTTACTTTAGGGAATTTCTAAATGAAACCTTAATGTTCAATATCATTCCTAAATCTTCTAAAGAAATTGATATTATCTACTAATTGTAGTCTGTACCAAATGTGTAAATAAGACATATTAGTCAAGATCATAGTTTATGCTTGTACTTATTATAAGCATTCGTATAAACGTATGTGTATAATAATACTTATGTATTATTAAAAAAATTGCATGTGGAGTTTATCTATAAAAAAGCTTCACCATAATCCTCAAATTTATTGTGGTATTTCATCCTTCATTAAAAATCCCGACTTAAGGCTTTATTATAATTATAATTTATGCAACTTAAGTCAGAATCCGACTTTACTAAATGCTTTCGCGTATAAACTTGGGATTAATGTATGCATCTCATATATCATATAACTTCAGAAGGTGTCAAACTGCAATCCGATTATATTATTAAACGAAGCGAGAGATTCCAAGAAATGATTATGCGTTTCATAAAAAAATAAAAGAATTTAGAGGGTAATGCAAGTAGAAGAACAGTCGAATCTGAAGGTCCCTTGTATATATATAGATATATATATATATATATATATATATATATATATATATATATATCGTAGAAAGACACCAGTCCTGGTGGAAAACCTTTTGCATTATCCGGACTCTTTCACAACAACACGTGGCTCTGGTAAGAAGAGTTTTTTACCGCCTTTTGACTAATTTAGATATTTATATTATATATATATATATTTATATATATAAATACATATATGTTTTAGAAAAATATCATATAAAATAATGTAGAGTATATTATTTTATGAGCCATCCAGGCGCAATTTTAATACTGTTCTCTCTTCTTCATCGAAGAGTTCTTTTGAATCTTTTTGACAAAAATGTTTTGAATATTTAAAGCAATTCAAATGCAATTTCTATTAGCCACGTTTTTTTTGTGTCTGTTCTATTGATAATCAGTTAATCATTTGATGATTTAAAGTGAAAACATTACTCTTGATCTGGATGTAAATGCTAGCTATAAGTATGATGTTATTTTTCTAAGAAATATTACTTTCATTGAATCAAGTAAATGGCTTTAAGTTTGATGTATTTAAGTTTGATTGTTCAAAATCACATTATTAACATTTTGTTTATATAATTTTGAATAAGTTATAAAATATTAACTGACAATTCAAGTTTTAATTAAAATCTGCTTCACAAGAACACCAGCAAAACAATAATATGCAAATTTGTAAAAAAAAAACAAGTGTCTAAAACTCTGTTTATTTTTTTTGGCACGATCGGGTTTCTGGCTAAACCCTTTCATGCATTTTTGAATTTCCAATTAAATGGTCGAGTGATAAAGGCACACAGATTTTTTGGCCCTTCGTCATGCTTGACAGATATTGCATCTCGACATAATCGACCACGAAATTACTACAGACGGACTCAGACCAAATCGCTGGAATTAGAACTATAATGCCATACAAAAAATGACAAAATCGAATATAACATAATGGCAAAACTGTCACAGTTTAATTCTACAAAATAACTATTGATTTTATTATTGGATTTTTTATATTTTTAATCTTAAACTCATCGCTTATATCTTTAATACAATATGTAGCCATTATTGTTTGATCACGAAAGCTGCGTTCTTTCAATTTGGGATCAGGCTCGAAGATACATACTATTTGAGGAAAAGTAATTAATAATTAATTATTAAGAAACCTTCCGGCCAATTTTTACCAAATATTTAACAGCGCTATTTTCTACTAACTAATGTTTTTCGAACAGTTTTTGAATTGTAAACATTATTTTAGTATTTTTGGCTAAAATGTTCAAAATTTGTTTGCATTTTGTTTTTAATTTCAAAGAAATGACTTGGCCGATCGTCTTGTAAAACTAATCAGCACTATTTCTGCCAGAATGTCGATAAAGAATAAATTTTGGCTCACATACACATCCATACAGCTACCTTCTTACATCACCTTCTTCATTATTATTTTAATTTCAAAAAATTAAATTTGGGCTCACATACACAATCATACATATTTGAGCTCACTTTTGGGCTCAAACACTTCAGAATCACTTGAAACTTCGAGAAAACTATATAATTAATGAGTCGCATTTTTTAGCGAATAGATAAACTTTTTCTTCGAGAAGTTAACTTCTTGCGTCTTTTTTTCTATTATTACATTAGTTTCAAAAATTTAAATTTTGGCTCACATATACAACCAAACATTTTCCAATTTTGGACTCAAACAATTCAGAATCACTTGAAACTTCGAGAAAGCTATGAAATAAACGATAGTCGCATTTTAGCGAATAGATAAACTTTTCCTTTGGAAGCTACCTTCTTACATTACCTTCTTATTATGACTTTTAGTTTCAAAATTAATTTTGGCTTACATACATAATCATACATTTCCAATATTGGGCTCAAACAATTCAGAATCACTTGAAACGTCGAGAAAACTATAAAATAATAACAAAACGCATTTTTAAGCAATTGGATAAACTTTTTCTTTGGGAAGCTACCTGCTTACATTTTCTTCTTATTATTACTTTTAGTTTCAAAAAATTAAATTTTGGACTCACATACACAATCATACATTTCCCAATTTTGGGCTCAAACAATTCCGAATCACAAGCAATTAGATATTTTCTTCCCTATCAACGTTGTAAAAAACCATCTTTCTACTAAAGTAATAGTTACTTTAGGGATTTCTAAATAAAACCCTCAATGCTCAATATCATTCCAAATCTTTTTTATAATCAATCGAATTCGAATCCAATTGACTTTGAATACAGTATTTATCTATCTGTTGTGTACAATGGGTTTTATAGACTACAATCAAGCAATTGGCAATTCAGTAAATGAACATTTACGATCATGATCAAAAATTTGATATTGAAAATATTCAGTATTTATTGCTAACATATTACACTACCAATATTATTTATAACTTCGTTAAATTTATTAAATATTTTTATGACTAAAGAAGCCAATTAGGTGGATTCTCACCGTTCCTGCATGAACATTCGTAGCCGAATGATTCGAAAGGAGTTATATATGGGACTTGGCTTGTCATACACACAATACGAATTGTACAATTTATTTTTATACCCCGACGTTAATATATGCCAGAAGAAATTAATAGTACCGGTTTTCTTCACACCTCTTCTTCAAGATGTTTTGAGGTGCTTTGTTGTAGCCACGCATAGTGACCAACTCGGTCGGCCGATGAGGATTTTAGTACGGTAGTCAGAGTAGAATATTAGCTTTTAGATAGGATGAAGATAAAAGATTAGAAAAAAATTAGAGAAAAGGATCAGTCTGTATAGAAATGCATTTATAATATAATATATCCACCAGGTGATTACCATGTGTATCAATCAGAAAATCCTTGAATCCAAAAACTATTTTAATTTAAAATCATTAAATCCTTAAAATTTTCAAAGCATATTCAATTTTCCATTTGTTTCGACATATTATTTTATGTTATTTCAATTTCAATTTTGCATTTTAATTACAATTTTGTCTATTTAAATATAAACAATAACTTACCAAATTGGTTATTATGTCAATTTATATGAACTTACTTTTTTAAAGTGAAGGCTATTTTAGCAACTAATGAAGTAAATGGTGTTTTCTTCAAAATAATAATTTTAATGACTGTCCAAAAATTATTTAAAAAAAAATCATACACCTGTCTGCACTATATAGTTTGTCTTCTAATCTGAGGATTTTGCTTTTATTGTATTAGGGCAATTAATAGTATTTTTGGCTGAACTTTGTGAATTCTTAATTTACTTAACTTAGCCTTAAGACTAGAACTTAGCCAAAACTTTCGGATTTCTATTAAACTATCAATAGAAAAGTTTTGCTAGAAGTGAATCATCAGGAGAAAATTTTCAAAATATAAAAATTCGATTTTTTATTATATTTTTTGTTAGTTAGAATATAAACTGATTCTATCAGTTTCTATCAGACAGGTTTTTCATGGTATTGGGAATATTCTTTAATGAAATACCTTCATATAAATATTAGATGAACTCAAAACTATAGAACATTTTTTTTTGGAAAAACAAAAAGTAAAAAACGTGTTCTATAATTATGTGACGTTACATTACAGGTATCAATATAATTTTTGACTTTACCTCAAAAGAATAGTTTACTCTTCTTTTTCAAACAGAAATTATTTGAAAGTTTCGTACTTTTTATGTATGTCATGCCTATTAACTTCTCGTAGGGTAAGTTATAGTAATCACAAAAATTCGAAAATGGAAAGTTTTGCTATCTTTACGTTTCAAAACCTCCAGAACATTGGCATACCTTAGAAAAAATGGATGTATGTGTGGGTGTGATAGAGCAACCGATTTGAATGATTCACCGATTATATTTTTATGAGTTGTTGCAAGATTTATAATGTTTAACCGTTAGACTGCGACTCAACGTTTACGCGCTTCAATATTTCATCCCCAAATCAGCTATGCAGATTGGAAAAAAATTCAATCCCTTTGTCATAGATCAACCGATTTGAATGATTCACCGATTATATTTCAATGAGTTTTGTTCCAAGATTTATAATGTTTAACCGTTAAACTGAGACGCGGCGCTTACGCGCTTTGATATTTCTCCCCAAACCAGATATGCAGCTTTGAAAAAAAATTCAATCTTTTATTCCATTAGCTGCATGTCTATAAGAAATCCTCTTAATTCAACCGGACCAGAAGGATTAAAGATGAGCAAAAAATCTAATATAATATTTCGTACAAAGCGCTCTCCATCTCTCGCGGTTTGTTATTGTTAAGAAAATATATTCTTCATATTCTTCTTCGAAACCACTTCAGCATGATAAATGCAACTTTTAACTTTGCGTCGACCTTGTACTACGATTTATGTCTTCTGAAGCTTATATGAATTAAATAAAGGATAACAATAGTCAGGTTTAAATTATTCTTATTTTTTTAGTTTAAGTTTATGAGTTGCTTTTGTTAACAGTGATTGATATTAAATAGCTTTTACAGGAATTTTATAATAAGAATTGCAGATTTTCCATGTGGGCAAGGTGCCATTATGTCTTTCGATTTTTGGTAAAAACTATTTTTTTATTTTTTATTCCTGAGGTATAATTGTCAAGAACGTGATCGTGGTGATTCGTGGTCTACCAAAAATTAGTCCAAGGTTCGAAAATAATATTTTCTGTTGTCTTCTTATTGACCACGTCATTTTAGTAACCCTGAATAGAAATATTTCATTATAATATTTTGAATTCTTAGAATTTTGCTTATAAGTATTGAAATTCTGAAGAACCAAAAGACCTGATTTATTCTTCATGGAGTTCTCAATGAACAAAGTTTGATTTGAATTTTACATGAAACACTACTAAAGTGGCTTTCACAATTTTGGGAAATAATACTTTGCAATTTTAAAATTTTATTAGCGATTTGATATTATATAAACGTTAAACTATAGTAATCGATTTATTTCTGGTCGTTTTTCTATCTGTGAATTTCTATTTGTGAATTAACGAATAATAAATCTGAAATGCCTAAAAATATTGTCGACAGTGAGTTAGGTTTAATACTTTCATTTCTATTACCGAATGCCGGCTTCCCGTAAATTTCAAATTTTATGTTTCATGAATACTAATTGTTTTTAAGTAATTATATAATGATCAAAATTATTACACATTTATTCATAATTTGTCTATTGATATTTAATTAGGTACCAATTAAATTTAAAAAATTATAGGTAATACTATACCGATCACAGAAGCTCCCCATGTAGAAATTAATATCGGTACAATATATTACCAATATCGGTTTTCTGTGGCCGTGATTGCCTATATTGCAAAAATATCGGCGAACGTCGGTTCTGTGATGATGTCAACTAATCGATCAGGCCAACGTCAGCCGATATTGAGGCAATAATCTCTATAAATGGCCTTGTCCAATATTGGTCTCAAACTAAAATAGAAATATTGATGCAATATTTTTTATCATCGGCTAATAAATATTGTCCCCAAATAGAAGAATAAATATTGATGCAATATTTTTTTATCATCGACTGATAAATATTGTCCTCAAACTAAAATAGAAATATTGATGCAATATTTTTTATTATCGGCTGATAAATATTGTCCTCAAAATAAAATAGAAATATTGATGCAATATTTTTTTATTATGGGCTGATAAATATTGTCCTCAAACTAAAATATAAATATTGATGCAATATTTTTTTATCATCGGCTACAAAATATTGTTCCCAAAGTGAAATATAAATATTGATGCAATATTTTTTATCATCGGCTGATAAATATAGTTCACAAATTGAAATAAAAATATTGATGCAACATTTTTTATCATCGACTGATAAATATTGTCCACAAATTGAAATGAAATTATTGATGCAACATTTTTTATCATCGGGTACAAAATATTGTCATCAAATTGAAAAATAAATATTTATGCAATATTTTTTATCATAAGCTAATAAATATTGTCCTCAAAATAAAAAATGAATATTGATGCAACATTTTTTATAATTGACTATTAAATATTGTTTGCATGTAAATTAATAATAAATATTGTTTCCTCAAATTCCTCAATCATAATTATTGTTATTATATTTAAAATGAAAAACAAAAATCTTATCTGGGATCGAACCCGAGACTACGACGTTAAGAGTCGGCAACGCTAGCGCTTAGCTATCGACTCAACAGAGCGAAAACAACATACGCCAGATATATATGGCTGTAAATATTTAACCATGTAATTATTCACCCTTACAAATTAAAAGGTAAAAGATACGTAAAAAGTTTATTCGGACGAAAGATGCGGAATAAAATTACGAATAAAATGATATATAATTCAATATGTGTGTTCGTATAATTATTTTCAGATTTTTCAATTTTTCTTGAATTTTAGCACTGCAACTCGCCCATAGGCCAAACCGTTTGAAATACTAAGTTGTGATATGTGGAAGAAAAACTAAGAATTTTGAGACGATTCTAATGATGTATAATACTTTATACGGTTTCTTTATGAAAACCTCAAATGTTGAGAATAGTATAAAAATTCAGTTTTCCTTTCATTATAAAAAAGTTATAAATGTTACAGGGTAATTTATTTTAAATACTGTCCGATATATATAAAACTAATTGAAAACTTTAATTTTATTTACTCATACAATTATAAAATAAAAAAATAATAATAAATGGACTGGGATTTGAACCCCAAAATCAAAATCAAAAGGCTGCGACGCTAGCCATTACACCACCAAGATATACAATCTTGTTGTAGTAACTCACTATCCTGAACAGCAGGTATAAGGTTCTAGATCTTTCTATGCCTTCTATGCATGACGCATGCCACAAGAAGCGCCGCGCGTCACACACGGCGTCCTTAGCTTTTAATGCAAAATTGTTAATTATAGTATGTTTTAAGATACTAGTTTTGCTGGAAATAATCGAATAATATTTTCAGTTATGTGTAATGTGTAATAGTGTTATAGTGTACATTGTTTTCTAATGTGTGTAATGTGCATTGGTGCGAAATATATACCACAAACAAGTTTGGTTAAGTAAGCATTGTCTCTGAAAAATATACAATATTTCATTTCTTTGTTGTTACTTTGGATTAAAATACAAAGGTTTGAAAGTTCAACTTAATTTTACGTCATCTGATTTGATTTGGGATGGATAGATTAAGTAATAAGTTATGTATATCTAACATAACCTTAGTTTTAATAGACGAATTCTTTTTACTATTGGTGAGTATAATACTTAATTATGCGTTTATGCATTGTAACTAATAGCTATTTATTTTTAGAATGATTACTGCTAACTACATTATTATTAGTATCTCTAATAAATAATCGGAAACTAGCTATTCGAAATGTCAAAATTTGCAAGTTTTCAATAAAAATGGTAAGAAATGCAAGATAATTTTATTTTTCTCACTAAGGATTTTTATATTGATCAGGAGTTTAAACACATTGAGAAATCAGTTGTACATATTACGTGAAATATAATAAAATATAACATAATAAAATATAACATAACCTAATCTTTTTGAGTGAAGACATACTGCACTTTCATATTTATAAAAGGTAAGACAATACTTGTTATAATATAATTATATGTCTCTGCATTTAAAACATATTCTTATTTATTTTCAGGTAATATTGTTGTAAGCGCAGAAAATAGAGAAACTGGTTTGCTTAGTAGTAAAATGTTATCGAAAAGTTTGTAACTAAATAAGTTATAGAAAGGAAAGATATAAATTTTGACAGAATAGTCATAATGTTTGATTATAATAAATGCAATGTGGAATGTCAATAAATCTGTACATTTGCATAGCAAGATTTTAGACTATGATATGAAGTCATTATTTTTTAAGGTAAAAGTAGAGTCGAGTGCATTTTACAATCTCATTTTAACGCTTTCATAAATTATTCATATTGATAATATATAATGATATATTATAAATTTATTAACAAGGAATACGAGGTTTCAGATGACAATACAAACTTGGACAAAAATATTTTGGGGTTATGATTGAAAAAGTTTCCCAGTCACTGTTCTAGACGATGAAATAAATATTTCATAATGGATAATAAATATATTAACAACAAATAAAATATGTTCAGATGCTGTGAAATGTTTTATCGAGTGATGATGTTATAAATAGTTAAGTTAATTTGCATTTATTACTTTTATTACTTTACCTACCTTACATTTGATATATATCACGTAAATTATAATCGAATAATTATTCGATTATAATTTACTTGATATATATCAAATGTAAGGTAGGTGTTTCCAATGACTGTTCTAGACGATGAAATAAATATTTCATAATGGATAATAAATATATTAACAACAAATAAAATATGTTCAGATGCTGTGAAATGTTTTATCGAGTGATGATGTTATAAATAGTTAAGTTAATTTGCATTTATTACTTTTATTACTTTACCTACCTTACATTTGATATATATCACGTAAATTATAATCGAATAATTATTCGATTATAATTTACTTGATATATATCAAATGTAAGGTAGGTTTTCCAATGACTGTTCTAGACGATGAAATAAATATTTCATAATGGATAATAAATATATTAACAACAAATAAAATATGTTCAGATGCTGTGAAATGTTTTATCGAGTGATGATGTTATAAATAGTTAAGTTAATTTGCATTTATTACTTTTATTACTTTACCTACCTTACATTTGATATATATCACGTAAATTATAATCGAATAATTATTCGATTATAATTTACTTGATATATATCAAATGTAAGGTAGGTTTTCCAATGACTGTTCTAGACGATGAAATAAATATTTCATAATGGATAATAAATTTATTAACAACAAATAAAATATGTTCAGATGCTGTGAAATGTTTATCGAGTGATGATGTTATAAATAGTTAAGTTAATTTGCATTTATTACTTTTATTACTTTACCTACCTTACATTTGATATATATCACGTAAATTATAATCGAATAATTATTCGATTATAATACTTGATATATATCAAATGTAAGGTAGGTTTTCCAATGACTGTTCTAGACGATGAAATAAATATTTCATAATGGATAATAAATATATTAACAACAAATAAAATATGTTCAGATGCTGTGAAATGTTTTATCGAGTGATGATGTTATAAATAGGAAAGTTTATTTGCTTTTGTTATTGTTATAAAAAAAGTTTACTTGATATGTATTAATAAATATCTATTAAAAAAATAATCAATATTTATGACACTTTTGTGTTTTATAAATAATCATATTTTTAATGCAGTTATATATTTGTATCATTGTTTATATTTAATAAATGAATTTTCACAAAAACATTTTTAATAAATTTACGTATATGTTCATTTCAGAAATAAATAAATAAATAAATAAATAAATTTCAGGTGTTTTATTGTTAAATAAATGACATTGATTTATGCGTTATATTATTTCAACTTCAAATCTTCAAATATTTGTGTAATATTTCAACATCAGTTATAAGTTTCAGAATAATTTAATAATTCAATAATTAATAATTCAAAATGTTCACCAGCTCTCTGTCTAATTGTATATTACCTTACCAACATTCAACAATTTGTAGGCAACATTGGTTCCAAATTTCCAAATATAGACCAATATAGACCAATGTTGGTTTACCTATATGGCCTCAATATTAAAAATGTTCAATTTTTATGACCAGCCGATATTGGTTTCAAATTTGACCAATGTAGATTTTATATTGCTTGTAGATTCAGACCATATTAATTTCTACATGGGTCACATTACAAGTGCTATTAAAGACCAAAATGCTTAATTAATTTAATTTATTTAAAACAATAAAAATATTTGTTAAGTTTTTAATTTATGATTGAAGTTTAATTTTGAATTAATTTTATCGTTGTATATATGGAATTACCAATTTAATTGATTTTTTATACTCATTATAGTATTTTTGTAGTACTAACTTACTACTACAATAATAATGAGTTTAAATAATCAATTATATTGGTAATTTCATACTACTAGTAAGGGCTTGATTTTGCAAGAATAGGTTAGATAGCTTGATATCAAGCAGTTGTGATAAGTTTTTGCCTTAAATATTGTGATTTTGGTGATTTTGTAAAAGTTTGACGAAGATAGTCTTCTGGAGCATTGCTGCAATATATATCACATCAATATTAGAAAAATCTCTAATAATAATCCTGCTAGAAAGGGAATAGAAACCGTTGGATTTTCTTCTAATAACTTTAAGAATTAGTTAAGGAGTTATTATTAAATAGTATTTATCGCTTTTCAAATATAAAAAACTACATATTTCACACGCAAATCATTATCTAGATCTAGATTTAGATATTTTCAAGAAATAATAGATTTTTTTCGTAAAAGTTTGACGAAAATAATCTTCTGGAGCATTGCTGCAATATATATCACATCAATATTAGAAAAATCTCTAATAATAATCCTGCTAGAAAGGGAATAGAAACCGTTGGATTTTCTTCTAATAACTTTAAGAATTAGTTAAGGAGTTATTATTAAATAGTATTTATCGCTTTTCAAATATAAAAAACTACATATTTCACACGCAAATCATAATCTAGATCTAGAGTATAGTAATCTAAGTTAGAGTATAAAATTTTGCAGAAAAAAAATCTATTATTTTTTAAAAATATCTAGATCTAGATCTAAATTATGATTTGCGTGTGAAATATGTAGTTTTTTATATTTGAAAAGCGATAAGTACCATTTAATAATTACTCCTTAACTAATTCTTAGAGTTATTAGAAGAAAATCCAACGGTTTCTATCCCTTTTCAAGTAGGATTATTATTAAAGATTTTTCTAATATTGATGTGATATATAATGCAGCAATGCTCCAAAAGACTATTTTCGGCAAACTTCAGCAATATAAGCAATTCAGCAATATAAGGTTTTAATAGAATATATAATATTTAGTTTTAGATTGTTGAGTGGGATTTTGATTTAATGCTTAGAGTAATGCTAAGCATTAAATCAAAATCCCACTCAGCAATCTAAAACCAAATATTATACTTACAATTAATGACTTATATTGCTTAAGTCAAGGACATACACTAATGTATAAATAGTTTAAAATAAACCAAATAATTTATTTAAATCGCAATATGTAGAAACTACGATAATTTTCTTATTATTCCCATAAATATAATTAATCGCAATGTCTTGACGAACAAAGTACAAAATCATAAGGTACGAAGCATGAACAAGATGAACATCTGATGTTTATCATGGAATATAATTACAAAGTTCATTAATACTATAAGATTGCTGTTATTCGCGGTTTGATGTGACAGGCATATAATAAAATAGTCATTTTATTAGTTGTTCATTGTTCTTGCATAATGCTGATTAGTGCGTTCACAGTCTAAACGTTACGCATTTACCTGACGGCCTTGCCCTCCGCTCGTCCCGCTATGAGAACCAGGTAGCCGAGGGCAATATTGAGAGGATGGTAATAAATTATATTAATTTAATATTTTTGGATTATTAAAATATTTTTTTTTTTGAAATTCAGAACGTTTATTTTTGAAATACAATGCGAATAAGTTAAACTTATAAAACTGTAACAACTGTAATGATCTTTCTGGTTAAACATCAAATGTTCATCTTGTTCTTGTTCATTATTGATTTACGTACTTTGTTAGTATCGTAATTTATTATATTTATGTGAATATTAAGGTTGATGGTAGATGGTAAAAAGATTTTATTTATTACCTATAGAGCGAGTTAATTACATTATTTGGATTATTTTAAAATATTATTATAATTACTGTGTTTATCTGCTTAAATTCAACATAAAAATAGGTTCAATTTTTCTAAGTATTTTATTCAGTTTTAGATTGTTGAGTGAGAAATTGGTTTTATGCATTGTTAGTAAGCTAAAACTTAAAGATTCATATTTTTGACGTATTTGAACTCCAGTAACATTCAAATAGAAGCGACATTATTTAACTTTTTTTAAGGTATAAAAAGATGTTTGATGAATCTTTTTTATCATTGTGTTTTCTCATCATTATCTTACTGTTACATAATTCTTTATGCCGTCTTTTCAAAAAATATCCAAATTAATTTTTCTAATATCCATGCATTTTCAAAAATTAAAATACTTCAAATGCTTTGGAAACTTCTAAATTTTATATTAATTTTGCTAAAACTGATGATAAAAAACCGTATATAACAAAATTTTAGATTCAAGTATATCGATTGTGTTAACCAACAGCTTATAGAACATAAGCATAATATATAAAATACATCAAATGCTTTGGAAACTTCTAAATTTTATATTAATTTTGCTAAAACTGATGATAAGAAACCGTATATAACAAAATTTTAGATTCAAGTATGTCGATTGTGTTAACCAACAGCTTATAGAACATAAGCATAATATATAAAATACTTCAAACGCTTTGGAAACTTCTAAATTTTATATTAATTTTGCTAAAACTGATGATAAGAAACCGTATATAACAAAATTTTAGATTCAAGTATGTTGATTGTGTTAACCAACAGCTTATAGAACTGTTCAAATTGCCGTTCAAACAAGTACAATAAAAAAAAGTATGTCGATTATAAACATATACATGCTTAAAATAAAGAGAAAAATTTCACTACTTCATTTAATAAGTAGAATTTTTCGAAATGATCGTACCTTATTTTTTCTAATACGCGTATTTTCAGATCTTCAAGTTTAAATTTATGATATAATGCGAAAATGTCTCTGAACACTCTAAATTTTATATTGATTTAGCTAAGGCTGATGATAAGAAGCTTTATATAACTATTGACAAAAATGAACAATGACATGCTATAGATATAAAAAGAATGTTTGTAAATTTTATAGTGATTTAGCTAAAGCAGATGATAAGAAACTTTATAGAGCCATTGATAAAAATGAACAATTACATGATTATAATCAGCAAAATTATTTTTATATCGTTAGCAAACGATATATAAAGAATTTTGCTTATTATTTCTTATTATCGTATCTCCCTATAACATCAGCCTATTTGTTGATTTTTATACAGAAACGTCGTAGATATTTTTTTCTTATATTTTTAGAAATTTAAATCGTTTCTATTGAAAAAAATGGGTAAATGAATACTCTATCGATTTACAAAAAGTTACAAAACTTTAGGAGAAATATTGATTTCCGATCCACTCCATCACTTTCAATTCCATACAACCTTTACTGTTATCGACCATGGTGTTTTTCCTCCATCTGCCCATCTGGGCTACCTGTACCATAATATGTTGCCTTCCCTGTATGCTTCGTTCTTCGGCCTGTTTTGGTGCGTGGTTCGGGTGGTGTTCGGCAATTAGGCGCCGGCGAGGTCGTACTCGCCAGGCGCCAACCTGCGATTCTTCACATAACAACGCACCTCATCATCGCAAGAACATAAGAAACCAAAACGCCAGATATGTTTATGAAACAGGGACCGTCAACTGGAAAATAAGAAATAAAAAAACTAGCTGTAAGTGAAATTCTGTCTTAAGGCAATTAAGGCATCGTGCCTTAAGGCAAATTGCTGGAACTTTCCGTACCGCAATTCAAAATTCGAGTAATT
>NW_020537324.1:16775713-16792538 GCF_003426905.1 Ctenocephalides felis | reverse complement strand
CACACCTCTTCTTCAAGATGTTTTGAGGTGCTTGTTGTAGCCACGCATAGTGACCACTCGGTCGGCCGATGAGGATTTTAGTACGGTAGTCGGCGTAGAATATTAGCTTTTTAGATAGGATGAAGATAAAAGATTAGAAAAAAAATAGAAAAGAGGATCAGTGAATATCGATATGCATTGATAATATAATATAAAACCAGTCGATTACCATGTGTATGAATCAGCCAAGAAGAATTTTAATTTAAAATCATTAAATCCTTAAAATTTTTAAAGCATCTTCACTTTTCCAATATAATGTAAGCACCAGGTGATTACCATGTGTATCAATCAGCCAAAAAGAATTTTAATTTAAAATTATTAAATCCTTAAAATTTTTAAAGCATCTTCACTTTTCCATTTATTTCAACATATGGTTTTATATTATTCTAATTTCATTTTGACATTTTAATTATAATTTTGACTATTTAAATATAAACAATGACCTACCAAAGTGGTGATTATGTCAATTTGAATAAACTTACTATTTTAAAAAATAGTAAAGGCTATTTTAGCAACTAATGAAGTTAATGATATTCCCTTTAATAATAAATTTAGTGGCTGTCTAAAAATTATTTTTTAAAAAAATTATACAATTTTATCTACTAATACTATTTTGTCTTTTAATCTCAAGATTTTGCTTTTATTGTGTTAGAGTAATTAATTTGGCTGAGCTTTGTAAATTCTTAATTCAATTAATTTATATCAATTCTTATGAATGGAAACTAGGACTTAGCCAAAACTTTCGGATTTTCCTTGAATTTATCAATATCAGAGTTCTGCTAGAAGTGTATCATCAGGAGAAAATTTTCAAAATATAAAAATTCGATTTTTTTATTATATTTTTTGTCAGTCAGAATATAAACTGATTCTATCAGACAGGTTTTTCATGATATTGAGACGTTTCTAATGAAATATCTTCATATAAAAATTAGATAAACACAAAATTCTAGATTATTTTTGTTTTTTTTGGAAAAGGAAAAAATCAAACGTGTTCTAGAATTTTGGGACGTATTACAGTTATCAATACAATTTTTGCATTTGCCTTATAAGAGTAGTTTACTCTTCTTTGTCAAACAAAAATGATTAATTTCTATGTATGCTTTTTAACTTCTCGTGGGGCAAGTTATAGTAATTCCAAAAAAATCGAAAATAAAAATCTTTTGCACACATCTTCACGTTTCAAAACCTCCTGAATATAGACAGAAAAATGGATGTATGAGTGTGCGTGTATTTGTATATGCGAATACAAATTTTTGTCGACCAATTCGAGGGCAAAGATTTGAATGATTTAAAAAGCATTTCACTTGTATTAATGCACTAAAGATTCGATTAAATATTTGAAAAGGCAAATCCAGTGGTTTCGGAAATCCAATAAAAAAAGTTAAAAAAGCCATTCGGCTGTAGAAAATAATCAGACTTTGACATACGAGTATGCACATCAGATTATCAGATATCATTGTTTATATTTCTGTGAGTTTTGTACTAAGATTTATAATGATTATTCATTGGATTGCGTCGCGGCGCTTACGCGCTTCGATATTTCTCCCCAAATCAGCTATGCAGCATTAAAAAAAACTTCAATCCATTCGTCCATTAGCTGCATGTCTATAAGAAATCCTCTTAATTCAACCGGACCAAAAGGATTAAAGATGAGCAAAAAATCTAATATAATATTTCGTACAAAGCGCTCGCCATCTCTCGCGGTTTGTTATTGTTAAGAAAATATATTCTTCATATTCTTCTTCGAAACCACTTCAGCATGATAAATGCAACTTTTAACTTTGCGTCGACCTTGTACTACGATTTATGTCTTCTGAAGCTTATATGAATTATATAAAGGAAATCGTTAAATAAAGGATAACAATAGTCAGGTTTAAATTATTCTTATTTTTTTAGTTTAAATTTATGAGTTGCCTTTGTTAACAGTGATTGATATTAAATAGCTTTTACAGGAATTTCATAATAGGAATTGCAGATTTTCAATGTGGGCAAGGTACTAACATGTCTCTCGAATTTTGTTTAAATCTTATTTTTCAATTTTATTTCTGAGGTGTAATTGTCAAGAACGTGATCGTGGTGATTCGTGGTCTACCAAAAATTAGTCCAAGGTTCGAAAATAATATTTTCTGTTGTCTTCTTATTGACTACGTCATTTTAGTAACCCTGAATAGAAATATTTCATTATAATATTTTGAATTCTTAGAATTTTGCTTATAAGGATTTAAATTCTGAAGAATCAAAGGACCTGATTTATTTTTCATGGAGTTTTCAATGAACAAAGCTCGAATTGAACTTTACATGAAACATTACTAAATAGGCTTTCACAATTTTGGGGAATAATTTTTTGCATTCTTAATATTTTATTCGCGATTTGATATAGTATCAACATTGAACTATATAGTAATCGGTTTATTTCTGGTCGTTTTACTATCTGTTTTTAATTTGAATTTAAAAATCAAATACGTTCAAATGAATATTTGTGAATTAACAAATACTAAATCTGAAATTCTTAAAATTATTGTCGAGAGTGTGTTATTTCTTTTCTATCCCAAATGCCTACTTCCCGTAAATTTCAAATTTTATGTTTCATGAATACTAATTGTTTTTAAGTCATTATAATAATGATCAAAATTATTACACATTTATTCATAATTTGTCTATCGATATTTAATTAGGTACCAATTAAATTTAAAAAATTATAGGTAATACTATACCGATCACAGTAGCTCATATTACAAGTGCTGTTAGAGACAAAATGCTTAATTAATTTAATTTATTTAAAACCATAAAAATATTTATTAAGTTTTTAATTTATGTTTGAAGTTTAATTTTGAATTAATTTTGTTGTTGTATATGTATACAATTACGAATTTAATTGATTTTTTTATACTCATTATAGTATTTTTGTAGTGCTAACTTACTACTACAATAATACTATGAGTTTAAAAATTTAAAAAATCAATTAAACTAGTAATTTCATACTACTTGATTTTGCAAGAATGGGTTAGATAGCTTGATATCAAGCAGTTGTGATAACAGTTTTTGCCTAAAATTTTGTGATTTTGATGATTTTGTGAAAGTTTGTGATATCAGTTTTGGCCGAAAATAGTCTTCTGGAGCATTTCTGCAATATATATCACATCAATATTAGAAAAATCTCTAATAATAATCTTACCAGAAAGGGGATAAAACCATTGGGTTTCCTTCAAGTAACCATAAAAATAAGTAAAGGAGTTAAATAGTACTTATTGCTGTTCAAATATAAAAAACTACATATTTTACACACAAAACATAATCTACATCTAGATATTTTTAAGAAATATGTAATGGGTTTTTTTCTGCAAAATTGCTTACTAACTTAGCATTAAATCAAAATCCCACTCAGCAATCTAAAACCAAATATTATACTTTCAATTAATGACTTATATTGCTGAATTCAAGGACATATACTAATGATAATAATATTTTAAAATAAACCAACTAATTTATTTAACTATCGAAATAAATAACTAATACAATAATTTTCTTACTATTCACATAAATATAATTAATCGCCATGTCTTGACGAACAAAGTACAAAATCATAAGGTACGAAGCACGAACAAGATGAACATCTGATGTTTATCATGGAATATAATTACAAAGTTCATTAATACTAAAAGATTGCTGTTATTCGCGGTTTGATGTGACAGGCATATAATAAAATAGTCATTTTATTAGTTGTTCATTGTTCTTGCATAATGCTGATTAGTGCGTTCACAGTCTAAACGTTACGCATTTACCTGACGGCCTTGCCCTCCGCTCGTCCCGCTATGAGAACCAGGTAGCCGAGGGCAATATTGAGAGGATGGTAATAAATTATATTGATTTCATATTTTTGGATTATTAAAATATTTTTTTTTTTGAAATTCAGAACGTTTATTTTTGAAATACAATGCGAATAAGTTAAACTTATAAAACTGTAACAACTGTAATGATCTTTCTGGTTAAACATCAAATGTTCATCTTGTTCTTGTTCATTATTGATTTACGTACTTTGTTAGTATCGTAATTTATTATATTTATGTGAATATTAAGGTTGATGGTAGATGGTAAAAAGATTTTATTTATTACCTATAGAGCGAGTTAATTACATTATTTGGATTATTTTAAAATATTATTATAATTACTGTGTTTATCTGCTTGAATTCAACATAAAAATAGGTTCAATTTTTCTAAGTATTTTATTCAGTTTTAGATTGTTGAGTGAGAAATTGGTTTTATGCATTGTTAGTAAGCTAAAACTTAAAGATTCATATTCTTGACGTATTTGAACTCCAGTAACATTCAAATAGAAGCGACATTATTTAACTTTTTTTAAGGTATAAAAAAATGTTTGATGAATCTTTTTATCATTGTGTTTTCTCATCATTATCTTACTGTTACATAAATTCTTTATGCCGTCTTTTCAAAAAAATATCCAAATTAATTTTTCTAATATCCATCCATGCATTTTCAAAATTAAAATACTTCAAATGCTTTGGAAACTTCTAAATTTTATATTAATTTTGCTAAAACTGATGATAAAAAACCGTATATAACAAAATTTTAAGATTCAAGTATATCGATGTGTTAACCAACAGCTTATAGAACATAAGCATAATATATAAAATACATCAAATGCTTTGGAAACTTCTAAATTTTATATTAATTTTGCTAAAACTGATGATAAAAAACCGTATATAACAAAATTTTAGATTCAAGTATATCGATTGTGTTAACCACAGCTTATAGAACATAAGCATAATATATAAAATACATCAAATGCTTTGGAAACTTCTAAATTTTATATTAATTTTGCTAAAACTGATGATAAGAAACCGTATATAACAAAATTTTAGATTCAAGTATGTCGATTGTGTTAACCAACAGCTTATAGAACATAAGCATAATATATAAAATACTTCAAACGCTTTGAAACTTCTAAATTTTATATTAATTTTGCTAAAACTGATGATAAGAAACCGTATATAACAAAATTTTAGATTCAAGTATGTGTTGTGTTAACCAACAGCTTATAGAACTGTTCAAATTGCCGTTCAAACAGTACAATAAAAAAAAGTATGTCGATTATAAACATATACTGCTTAAAAAAGAGAAAATTTCACTACTTCATTTAATAAGTAGAATTTTTCGAAATGATCGTACCTTATTTTTTCTAATACGCGTATTTTCAGATCTTCAAGTAAATTTATGATATAATGCGAAAATGTCTCTGAACACTCTAAATTTTATATTGATTTAGCTAAGGCTGATGATAAGAAGCTTTATATAACTATTGACAAAAATGAACAATGACATGCTATAGATATAAAAAGAATGTTTGTAAATTTTATAGTGATTTAGCTAAAGCAGATGATAAGAAACTTTATAGAGCCATTGATAAAAATGAACAATTACATGATTATAATCAGCAAAATTATTTTTATATCGTTAGCAAACGATATATAAAGAATTTTGCTTATTATTTCTTATTATCGTATCTCCCTATAACATCAGCCTATTTGTTGATTTTTATACAGAAACGTCGTAGATATTTTTTTCTGTATATTTTTAGAAATTTAAATCGTTTCTATTGAAAAAAATGGGTAAATGAATACTCTATCGATTTACAAAAAGTTACAAAACTTTAGGAGAAATATTGATTTCCGATCCACTCCATCACTTTCAATTCCATACAACCTTTACTGTTATCGACCATGGTGTTTTTTTCCCCATCCATCTGCCATCTGGGCTACCTGTATACCACACATGTTGCCTTCCCTGTCTGCTTCGTTCTTCGGCTGTTTTGGTGCGTTGTTCGGGTGGTGTTCGGCAATTAGGCGCCGGCGAGGTCGTACTCGCCAGGCGCCAACCTGCGATTCTTCACATAACAACGCACCTCATCATCGCAAGAACAGAAGAAACCAAAAAACGCCAGATATGTTTATGAAACAGGGACCGTCAACTGGAAAAATGTAATAAAAAATAAACTAGTGGTGTATGGTATTGTGCCTTAAGGCAAATTGCTTGAACTTCCCGTACCAAAAATTATTATTTTTTTAAAAAACGATTATTATTTTTGAAAAAGTTTTACTTTAAAAAATTTAGATTTTTGAGAAAACTATAAATTTGACACAAATTACTTTTTTTCGAAAAAAAAAATTTATTGAAAAAAAAAGTTCTTTATTTTGACATATTTTGGAAATTCTGAACTTTTTTTTCAAAGCTAATCGTACTGCTTTAACTTGCATAGAGACAAAATGTCAAGACTCGGATAGCATTAGTACTGAACCCATAGGAATGTGAACAAATTTATAGTTATTGTTAAAATTCTATAAAATATCTGATAATTTGATGTGCAATGTCTAATGATCATTTTGACCGCCAAATGGCATTTTTTTTTACTTTTTTTTTTTACTAGATCTCCAAACTGCTTAGACCTGTCTTCATGAAATTTTTGATCAGTTCTTCATCTTGTTAATACAAGTAAAATGTTTTTTGAATTATTCAAATCGGACGCTCCGTTCTCTTAAAAACTGAGTCACCGTTTTTGGCACTTTTTGCCCCATATCCTCGGAACGGCTAAACCTGCCTTCGCCAAAAACTAATCTGCACGTCTTCTTATCAATACGAATCGAATGTGTTTTGAATTATTCAAATCGCTTCATCCGTGTTTTCGAAATCGTCGACGAAAATTTGTATCCGAACACAAATACACACACGCACACACATACACACACACACATATATCCATTTTTTCTAAGGTATGCCAAAATGTTCAGAAGGTTTTGAAACGTAAAGATCCATAAAAATTTTCATTTTCGATTTTTTTGCGACTACTATAACTTGTCCTACGGGAAGTTAACTAGTGGTGTATTGCATCGTGCTTTAGGGAAAATTGCTGGAACTTCCTGTACCGAGTTGAAAATTGGAGAGATATTAAATGTTTTCAAATAGGTTATTATAAATACTGTAACTTATATATGTTTGCAGAAAAGTAAATAAACAAAACTTAATCAATCTAAATTAAAATGAAGGACAAATGCAATGCAAAGTTAAATTTATTTATATGAACTATATAAGTGAGCTATAGAATTTGAGCCAGAAAAAAATGTCCAAAACGGCTAAACCTGCCCTTGCCAAAAACTAATCAGCACAGCTCCTCATCAATAGGAATCGAATGCTTTTCAAATCATTAAAATCGGTTGATCTGTGCGCCCGAAAACGTGGACGAAAAATTTATCCATACATACATACACACATACACACGCACATCCATTTTTTCTGAGGTATGCCAAAATGCTCAGAAACCTTCGAAACGTAAAGTAATGTAAAAATGGATGGCTGTTAATTATGCCTCTGTTATGGGAATATATATTGAAACGTTAATCAATTTTATTGCATTTTATGTTGTGGAATCAAATATAGCACTAAAATGGTTGTGTTGAGTACGCAATTAAAACTCGATCAATGAAAGACATCTCAATCATATTCCTAGTGAAAACTAGCATTTTGCCAACAAGTCGATCATGTATCGTCTTAATAAACTTTTCGTTCATACCAGGGGTCTAAAAAAAAGGTTGTGCAAACCTCATACTATAGTCCTTTGTAGATCTGAGCTGAACTGTGCGGCTCAGTCTCTCAATCCTCGCCTATGAGTCACAACCAGCAAAGGGCTTAGGGGTTAACCGATTCGCGATCGTAAACAATAAGTACTGTTCTCTAAATAGTTTTGGATTTTTACGATTTTTAAGTGTTGTTCGTCTGAACTCTATTTTGCATTTACTGATTGTCGTTTATTATCGTTACAGACGCCTTTTGACCGCCTTTTTTTGCAAACATAACATGAATGAGACAAAAAATTACGAAATATCACGTGGGGAAAGGGGGGATATAGTAAGATATCACGTGTATTTATTTTTTAACTGACTTTTAAAAAAAAGTTCAAACATTTTCAAAAAAAAAAAATCAAAAATTTTACAGTTTTTTCACGTAGCTAAAAATACACGTAATGTTTGGTGGGGGAGAGTGGGTAATTCTAAATATCACCAAATATCACCAAGAGAGAGGGGGAGTCCAAAAATCCTTAAAAACTCGCTCACGTTATGATGGACGCCCCCTAGGTCGAATATTTAAACATATCAAGTGGTTCATATAATTCGCCAAGACAAAATACCACTTACATCTAGTTCTATTAATCGATCACTATTTATATTTGATAATGAAATTGTCAGCAGACAAGGAACAAATTATACAGTAATTACAACGTATATGTATAAAAAAACATATAAAATAAAAAAATGAAATAGATATATCATATTATTGCCATAATCAATGTATGACAGGTATCTGCCCTAAAATATATAAAAAAATAAATATATAAGTGCATTGAATAGAATCTCAAGTGCCATAAAAGCTTACCTGTCATTAAAATAGGATCATCTCTTCAATTCTCTATTTACACAACCGCAATCATTTTATTAGAGAATTACATGAGCATCCGTTGTTGTAATGTTGACGCCTCGTCTATTTGTCTGCAGACGTATCGTAAAACCCCGATTATCTTAAATAGACAATGAACAATAGCAAATAATCTTACAAAACGCAATTGTCTGGATTTGCCTACGGAGCCGAAAGGAAGTACTGCGAGATCGAATTTTTAATACCTCTATTTAATACCCTTAAAAGGGTCAAATCGTTGTTTCCTTCTAAGAAAAGTACTTGAGGTCTAGTGACTTTATAATCCATTCCGCAATAATGGGCATTCGATATAATTGATAGAATTCCAAGACTTTTTCCATAATGTATGCGCAATGTATCCGCAAGAATGATTAAGCATTATGATGTCATTTACACGTTGCATATGCAATTTAACTTGCATATTAAATTTGCAGGAATGTGATCCGTCAGAACTGGCTTATAACGTCATATGTGTCGCGTTTTTACACCATTTGAATTGATAATTATTTTTACAAACGCCAATTGATTTCTGAGTAACTAAATAATGCAAATTTATGATCTATCTATAGGTTGTTAAACTGATTCATACTCATACTGTATGAATGAGATAATATTTGGTGATCAGTATATTTCTTATTTCATGACATAGCTATCATTATGTTGTAAAAATATTATCTATATATGAACATTTTTTAACTAATGGAAGTGTGTAAATATGATAAGGGGCTTGCAATTTATCCTTTAGTACAAGTCGTATTTTTCGAAAAAAGTTCATGTTTTCGCCAAAAAATCCAATTTGCTAATTTTAAGTTGCCTAGACGTTTCAAGTCATTCCGAATTGTTTAGCACCAAAATTAGACAAACTCTGGGGTCAATACTCGGATAAAGTAACAATGTTATGGTGAGGCTATACTACAGATCTATGTTCGTATGAGTTGGTAATAACAAACTGCCAAAAAGCTATGTATTTGATGTGCGATCAGGCGTTTTACACACAAAACCTAACTTTATGTATGTGCTAATTCAAATGAACATCAGAAAGTTGCATTTGTGATAAAGTTCATATTTAACATTTTATAAGTCAGATTTTATATGTAAAACGCTTGATTGCACAGCAAATATATAGCTTCTTGCCAATTTTTACTACCAACTCATACGAACATAGATCCGAAATGTAGCCTTACCATAACATTTCCATTTTATTCGAAAATTGGCTTCAATGTGTAAACGAGAGTATGATGATAGAGTTCATGGTCTCAACGTACTACCTAAAATATTATAGGCCTACTAAAAGTTGTTATAAAAATTCATCAAGGTTTGGATAATGAACCGTATCAGAAATTTTATCGTTTATTTTAAAAGTTGCTAAATTGGCCAAATCTCAATTCTTATCAATTAAATTGATTATATACACATATGGGGAAGTATATACAACTTGCATCAAAACAAAATGCTACTTATACCTAGTTCGAAAAAATATCTAAAAAACAATAATAATATGCGTGCATAAAGTATTATTAATTAGACATTAATTAGGTACATATATCATACAATTTAATGAGTAGTATCTAATAACACATGCCGATTTAAAAAACCAGTAGCTAGTAAGTAAGTGTAACAAATGCTTAAGTTTACATCCGGCCAATCCTGATATTATGTAGAAAATGATCGTAGTTAGCATCTAATAAAACCGTTATTATTTAATGTATTAACAAACACGAGTCCCTCAGAGTATCGCCGCTAATTATATATATTACGAACGCACCGTTTATAGAGATTTTAGATCCGGACGAAGTACGGCATACGAATAGGCTCATAATGATACTAGTGCTTCTCAAGGGGATTTAAAAAAATATTTCTTCTATGGATAATATTTTGGAATGCGTATGCATAGCGTATTCTTTATTTTGTATTGCTTTAAGTGAATTTTGGCTATACCTACATCACGTCATCTTTACGATCCCTTACAAGGCTAAAATAAAAAATTCTTAAAATTAAATGTGCCAAATTGAATACTATGCTAATATTAATTAAATAGATCTATTCTATTCAAAAAATTTATTAAATTAATTATGCCAAGTCCGACATTAGGCAGTCTCGATGTCAAATTTTCACATCAAATGGTAATTACATTTATTTCAACTGCAACTGTGTACCCTATTCATGAAATTCCGAATAGAGTGCAGAAGATCTAAATTAGCTCGTTTTTCCCACATAATTCTAATTTTATTATTATTCTATGCAAAGTTACTGTTTGTTTTTCCAATTGATCGACAAATTCCACTACAAATGCTCGTTTAGTACTCATCAAATAGTTGTACGTATTGACTTACGATCAGATCGCAAATCGACGCAAGTATGAGGAATGAATACTTTTCTTAATAGATTACTTAGGAGTACCTCATGGTAGATATGTTCATTGACATGTTCCTCACGTACATGACACCGATCACTTTCCTGGCAAACACATCCGAAACTGTGTGGTCTATCGCTTTTATTTAAAGATTTACAAATGATATAAACAGTGCTGCATTTTGGAGCATTCAATGTTCCAAAAATTCGGAGACTACATTTTAATAAGATTCATGATATGAGTACTCACAAATAAATGATTTCCTTTCTTTTCCTTGTTTATCATTGTATGTTCATTATTATTTATTTTCAATTATTCAATTTTTATTGATTTTTATGCATTTTTCTTTACAAACTTCTGCTTCTATGTTTTTGGTATTGTGCTTGGGCTTTCAGTTTACTGTATTTTCTCTTTTCGGGTAAGCCATCAACCATCTAACATTCTTTTTCTCCCTGTCTTTTTTGTCTTTCTATTTTACCTTTCACAACGTCGCGTAAAAGGATTTTTTGCAGAATGGGTCCGATCTAGTTTCCTTTTCTTTTATTGATCTGATTTATCTTGTACTGTATCTTTATTGATCTCGTACAGTAACTTTTAATTCATTATTATTTTATTGACGTGCCTTTTATTGATCTGATTTTATTGATCTCGTACTGTAACTTTTAATTCATTTTTTTTTGACGTGTCATCAATATAATCATGCCTTCAATTAAATTATACACATATTATACATAATATAATATGATTTATTTATTAATATTTAGCTATAAATACAAGTAGAGTAATCGATCAATTATCCATGTTGTCAAACAGGTATTAAATAAAATCGCGATTTGCAGATCGATATCTTTTCGGGATTATTATAAGAAAATTAATGGCTGCAAATCATAACTTCTGGTTGCGAAAGATATATAAAGTCTCGTTTGATTGTAATCTTGCTTTTTACTCCAAGCTTGCGAAAACTTTCTTAAGTTAAAACTTAAATGATAACTTAGTAAAATTTAATTCTCATTGATAGAGGGTAAATGTTTCAAGATAGAATTCTCCTATACGAAACTGAAAAAATGGCCATTCAATCTTAAATGAAATGTGAACTAGTGGGGCGCCTGGCACGTTCCTTAAGGCAACTTGCTGGAACTTCCCGTACCACAAATTATTTCTTTAAAAGATTAACATTTTTGAACTAACTTTCCTATGAAACATTAGATTTTTGCCATACCGCTATAAATTTTGACCCTTTTTTTTGTTGAAGAAAAATTTTATTTTGAAATATTTTGGAAATTTTGAACTTTTTTTCAAAGCAATCGTACTGCTCTAACTGCATAGAGACGACATATCGAAGCTCTTAAGCGCCGCGCCGCCGTCTAACGGATAAACATTGGTACGGAACTTATAGGAATGTAAACAAAATGTATAACTTATTGTTAAATCTCTATAAAATATCGATAATTTGATGTGCAAATGTCTAATGATCATTTTTGACCGCCAAATGCTTTTTTTTACTTTTTTTACTAGATCTCCAAAACCGCTGAGACCTGCTTTATGAAAATTTGATCAGGTTTTCATCTTGTTAATACAAGTAAAATGTTTTCTGAATTTCAAATCGGACGCTCCGTTCTCTTAAAACTAAGTTATCGTTTTTGCACTTTTGCCCCATATCTTAGGAACGGCTAGACCTGCCTTCGCCAAACACTAATCAGCACGTCTCCTTATCAATACGATTCGAAAGTTTTTGAATTATTCAAATCGCTTCATCCGTGTTCCCGAAATCGTCGACGAAATTTGTATCCGCCACACACACACACATACCTCCGTTTTTTCTAGGTATGCCAAAATGTTCAGAAGGTTTTGAAACGAAAGATAAATAAAATTTTCATTTGCGATTTCTATAACTTGCCCTAAGGAAGTTAAAAAATAAAAAAAGAGATATCTCATTCGAGAAAACTATTTAAATGCATTTACAACCTAAAGAATTATATTATTTTGATGGACAATAAATATATAAAAAAAGTCTAATTAGAATATGATTTAATGAAATTTATACGAAAATCCGATTTAAATAAAGCTCTACATATTTCAGAAATGTTATGAAACAAAGTCAAATTATTTGATATAGACATTTATACAGCCCCTTGCATATTCGAACACACATTTTCTAAATATTCATCTACAGTCGAAAGAATTTTATTGGTTGCTCAGTAAAATGTACGGAAAGTAAACATTTTCATAAATAAATAAATATGAATTTAAAAAAAAAAATAGTGGGGGTGTAAGGCATTGCCTTAAGGCAAATTGCTTGAAAAAAAAGTTGAAACAAAAATTTTTTTTCCAAATCAATTATTTTGTTAAGACAAGCAGAAAGTTCTTTGAATATTAAAATCGAACGCTTAGTTCTCTCAAAAACTGCCATATTTTCACATTTAGCTCCGTATCTTCGAAATGGCTGGGCCTGCACATCTCCTTATCAATAGGAATCGAATGCTTTTTAACCATTCAAATGGGTTGATCCATGCGCCCGAAAACGTGACCGAAAAATTGTATCCATACATACACACACACGAACACATCCATTTTTTCTGAGATATGCCAAAATGTTCAAAACAATTTCGATTTTTGGCCATTACAATAACTTACTCTACGGGAAGTTAAAAACAGTAAAAATTCGATTGCTAGATTTTAGAATTTTCAAGAACAACATCAATAAAAGGGCCTTATCAAAATTGAATTAATATTTGGTTTACCACTATTATTTTGTATAAGTAGTTTGCAGTTTTTAGAAAGTTTTATAGAAATCAACTCAAATTTAACTTACTTATTATAATTTTATTAACATGCCTACATATACTTGTTTGAAATTAAGTATAACGCAATTTATTCTGAAGAATTGGTGAATTATTTTTGACCGTTTTCGAATACTTCTTGATGTTACAAAGTCATATCTTCTTTCATTACTTCAAAGTTTTTTGTTAAATTATTATGTGATCTACATTCTAACAGACACTAATAAAAAATAAAAAAATTAAATTTTATATAAAGACTCGACTGGTTTATTGTTCAATGTATCTTTCCTTCCAATTATTCTGTTACCAATGTTTGTAAAACAGCTTATTTATTTCCTTCATATATCGGTATATGAAGTGCGAACTGTAGATACCTATCAGTGCATGATTCTAGGAAGCGATTAATGTCCACAAATCATAACTTCTGGTAGCGACTTTATATCAGGATCTGGTTTGATCGTCATCTAATCTCCTCCGAACTGCAATCGGCAAACCGCGCCCGTGGCGTGAAGCTGGGGCGTGCCTCGCCGCCACCTCGAGCTCGGATATCGGACGCACTCCGATCTCCGCGAACACGCGCGCCGGATTCTCAACTTGTCGGCCACACAGGAACAAACACTTTCGATATAAATGTTAAATGAACGTGCGCAAACAGACCAGTACAATTTGACATCGTTAGCATACTTACAGATTATAGATATGTCGATATTTAAAGTGTACTTAGCATATTTATAGAGTATTTATTAGGAGCATCGTATTTATTCTCTGCATTAGGTGTTTATGTAAATGCTGACGGCAAACAAATTGTGTGAAGAATTTGTTAACGAATCGGTATTTAATTTTATTAATATGTCTTGGTGTTGATACCAAAATTTGAAGATGGCAGTATAACTGTAATTGCGTACTTTTTTCGATCATTATATTATCAAACTTTTCACACAAGTTATTTTTTCTGAAAATATCTTGCTTTGCTATCTCAGTTTCGTTAACTTTTACTAATTAAATATTTAATTATCCATAACATGCTTCACCTATTTTTTCATAAACACTATTCCCATATCTGTATTATCTTTATTTAGTTACTATACTTGTTAATATTTGTTTTCATTGTAGAAAAAAAGGCGTTTGATGTAGAAAATCAGTACTACTTATTCATCATATAGTTGATGTTCATAAAAGCAAATTTTGAAACAACGAATATGAAATTCAGTCTGTGCAGTTTTTACTTGTAGAAAATTTACAGTAGAAGTAGATGTACAGCAGAATTTCAATAGTCCGATACTTTGATAAATCGACACCTTCACTAATCCGACACCGAAGCGCTGGGCAACTTTTAGTTTTTTTTTTGATATTATTCCAATATTTTTGATATTGTATATTAAAAGTTATGACCTTTCCACTATATTTCAGTGATTCGTGCATTCTAGTAATCCGACATTCTCTGTGGTCACAAGACAAAATTTCATTCAAATAATGATAATTTTACTATGGTCAACACAAGACGATTTAAAACACTGGTTAATTTGAGCGATTTTATAACATTCATTATATTAGTCTATGCAGTTTTTACTTGTAGACAAATTTACAGTAGAAGTAGATTTACAGCAGAATTTCAATAGTCCGATACTTCCGATAAATCGACACCTTCACTAATCCGACACCGAAACGCTGGGCAACTTTTTGGGTTTTTTCATTAAAAATTATATCTTTTTCACTATATTTCAGTTAATTGAACATTCTAGTAATCGGACATTCGGACAGTAGGAATTTAAAAATTCTACTGTGTTGTCTTTTTATATACATATTATTTTTTATTAAATGAATAACATGTGTACAATAAGTTTGATATTGTACGTTTTGAAGAAATTTTGTTTTGCAAAATTTAATTCTACTTCTTGTCTACTAAATATAAAATATTAGTGAATACTTCGTCAATTGATAAACACATAATAGGTTAATCTTTATTAATAGTGTTTATACAAATATATATATATATATATATATATATATATAAATACTAATTGTAAGACGTTTATGATTTAATAAGGTTTTATACAGATTTTCATTTTTATACGGGATACTTAACGCAAGCCAAAACGGTGTGATCATATTGATCTTGACCGCCCTGAAAAAAATTTAGAAAATAAAATTATCTCACCTTGTTTTGGAAATTATGAGCTTCTATGTGCAACCTAGAACTCTGTTAAAATTATGGCTATTTTTCGGTTATTACAGCTAATTTGTATTAATTTTGTTTATTTAAACTTTGAAGTCGTAACCGTGAATGTCATTTCTAGGATCACAGTAAAAAATATTAACACAATTGCTCCATATTTTCAAGAATTAAGACTTTTTGGTAAACTATGAATTTAAAATGTTTAAAATCAGTCGACTTTGAAAGGCCTTCCTTTAAAAAAAGTGTACTAAAGTGTGTTGGCAAATTTTCATCAAAAGTTGGCGCATTTAATAATAATTAAAATTTATTCACATGCTTAGCATTTCGTTGAAGTTTTAGTTGAACCTTATTCTCATATCAAGTTTACGACAACTCTATAATAATAAAAATCCATTTATATACAATAGTGCCTGTAACGTCAGGGATCATCATGTCCAAATGATTTGTAATCATTATCGATCAATTAATAACTTATAAAAAATCGAATGGAAAAAAATGTTGGCCTGTCTTTAGAATCGCTGCCCTCCGCATTATGTTACCTATAGGAAACCACGCGACTGCGAGGCGCCAAACTCTTTCGTTCTTGTTCCTTTTACTATTCGTACATAAACTTCAACTACTCTATAGACGTTGTTCTCTTTTTTCTCATCTCTTTGGCTTGGGCTGAGTATCGGGCATTCTTCGTATTCTGAACGCTTCGGACCCGGATCGATTTCGATCGTGAACTCTGTCTGATTGTATCTATGTAAAATTATCCCCCTTGTCCCAGGACGGATTACTATGCATCGTAAAGATGGCTTGTGTTTCCGAGTTACTTTACGGACAAGAGGTTTTGAAACAAAGGACTCTTTCTCAAAGTTTTTTCGAAAATCTAACGAATATTTAATTGTGCAGCTGAAATGCTGCCATTCGATCAATACTATCAAGTTGAATGCTGGATAACAACATGCAACTCATTATAGAAAGTATGCTAATTGCAGTCACTAGAAACCGATC
>NW_020537324.1:16746406-16774713 GCF_003426905.1 Ctenocephalides felis | reverse complement strand
AAAAATAATATATAAGTGCATTGAATAGAATCTCAAGTGGCATAAAAGCTTACCTGTCATTAAAATAGGATCATCTCTTCAATTCTCTATTTACACAACCGCAATCATTTTATTAGAGAATTACAATGAGCATCCGTTGTTGTAATGTTGACGCGCCTCGTCTATTTGTCTGCAGAAGTATCGTAAAACCCCGATTATCTTAAATAGACAATGAACAATAGCAAATAATCTTACAAAACGCAATTGTCTGGATTTGCCCTACGGAGCCGAAAGGATACTGCGAGATCGAATTTTTAATACCTCTATTTATACCCTTAAAAGGGTCAAATCGTTGTTTCCTTCTAAGAAAATACTTGAGGTCTAGTGACTTTATAATCCATTCCGCAATAATGGGCATTCGATATAATTGATAGAATTCCAAGACTTTTTCCGTAATATATGCGCAAGAATGATTAAGCATTATGATGTCATTTACACGTTGCATATGCAATTAAACTTGCATATTAAATTTGCGGGAATGTGATCCGTCAGAACTGGCTTATAACGTCATGTGTGTCGCGTTTTTACACCATTTGAATTGATAATTAATTTTACAAACGCCAATTGATTTCTGAGTAACTAAATAAATGCAAATTTATGATTTATCTATAGGTTGTTAAACTGATAATAATTGGTGATCAGTTTATTTCTTATTTCGTGACATAGCTATCATCACGTTGTATCATATGGAAATTTTTTAACTAAAGGAAATGTGTAAATATGATCAAAGTGCTTGCAACTTATCCATTAGTACAAGTCGTATTGTTCTTTCGCCAAAAAATTTGATTGGCAATTTTTTTTAAGTTCTCAAGACGTTTCAAGTCATTCTGAATCGTTTGACACCAAAATTAGGCAAACTATTTGACTGGCTTTTGACTGTTTGTTACTACCAACTCATACGAACATAGGCTCTTAACATAGCATTTTCCAAATGCAATTATTTTGTTAAAACAAGCAGAAAATTCTTTGAATCATTCAAATCAGACGTTTTGTTCTCTCAAAAACTGCCATTTTTGCACATTTAGCTCTGTATCTCCTAATCACCACTCTTCCCCGTCTTGTTTTTTTGGATAATTCAAATGCGATGCTCCAATCTCTCAACAGCTCAATTTCTATTCCCTGCATTTTTTGCTCCGTATCTCCGAAATGGCTGGACCTGCCTTTGCCAAAAACTAATCAGCACATCTCCCTATCAATAGAAATCGAATGTTTTTGGAACCATTCAAATCGGTTGATCCGTGCGCCCGAAAACGTGGACAAAAAATTGTATCCATACATACATACTCACACACACACACACACTTCCATTTTTTCTGAGGTATGCCAAAATGTTCAGAAACCTTCAAAACGTGAAGAAATGTGAAAACTTTCAATTTCGGTTTTTGGACGATTACAATAACTCACCCTACGGGAAGTTAATAAATCTCATCGTTTAATTTAAAAGTTGCTAAATTGGCCAAATCTTAATTCTTATCAATTAAATTGATTATATACGCATATAGGGAAGTATATACGACTTGCATCAAAACAAAATGCTACTTATTACCTAGTTCAAAAAAAATTATCTAAAAAAACAATAATAATATGCATGCATATAATATTATTAATTACACATGAATTAAGTACATATATCATACGATTTAATGAGTAGTATCTAATAACACATGCCGATTTAAAAAACCAGTAGCTAGTAAGTAAGTGTAACAAATGCTTAAGTTTACATCCGGCCAATCCTGATATTATGTAGAAAATGATCGTAGTTAGCATCTAATAAAACCGTTATTATTTAATGTATTAACAAACACGAGTCCCTCAGAGTATCGCTGCTAATTATATATATTACGAACGCACCGTTTATAGAGATTTTAGATCCGGACGAAGTACGGCATACGAATAGGCTCATAATGATACTAGTGCTTCTCAAGGGGGGTTAAAAAATTATTTCTTCTATGGATAATAATTTGGAATGCTTGTTTATAGCGTATTCTTTATTTTGTATTGCTTTAAGTGAATTTTGGCTATACTTACATCACGTCATCTTTACGATCCCTTACATAGCCAAAATAAAAAATTCCTAAAATTAAATATGCCACATTAATAACAATGCTAATATTTATTAAATAGATCAAAAAATCTATTTAATTAATTAGGCCAAGTCCGACATCAGGCAGTCTCGATGTCAAAATTTCACATCAAATGGAACTTACAATTATTTCAACTGAAACTGTGTACCTATTCATGAAATTCCAGAATAGAGTGCAGAAGATCTAAATTAGCTCGTTTTTCTCACATAATTCTAATTTTATTATTATTCTATGCAAAGTTAACTGTTTGTTTTTCCAATTGATCGACAAATTCCACTACAAATGCTCGTTTAGTAGCTCATCAAATAGTTGTACGTATTGACTTACGATCAGATCGCAAATCAACGCAAGTATGAGGAATGAATACTTTTCTTAATAGATTACTTAGGAGTACCTCATGGTAGAATATATTCATTGACATGTTTCCTCACGTACATGACACCAATCACTTTCCTGGCAAACACATCCGAAACTTGTGTGGTCTGTCGCTTTTATTTAAAGATTTACAAATGATATAAACAGTGCTGCATTTTGGAGCATTCGATGTTCCAAAAATTCGAAGACTAAATTTTAATAAGACTCATGATATGAGAGCACTACAAATGAATGATTGCCTTTCTCTCCTTTGTTTATTATTCTAATCATCATTTTATTTCAATTATTATAGATTTTTATGCAGTTTTCTTTACAAACTTCTGCTTCCATTTTTCCTGGTCTTGTGCTTCGGCTTTCAGTTCCTTGTATTTTCTCGTCTCGAGTAAGTTCTCGTCTCGCATCAACCTTCTGCATTCTTCTTCTTTCCTGTCTTTTTAGTTTAAAAGTGCTTTTCTACGATGTCCTGTAAAAAGCACTCTCTTTGCGGAATGGGTCCAAACTAGTTTCCTTTTCTTTAATGATCTGTACTGTACCTATAATATACTGTAACTTTCAATTCATTATTATTATATTGACGTCTCATTAAATATTTATGCCTTATACATAATATTGAAAATATAATATGATTTATTTATTAATATTTAAGCTATAAATGCAAGTAGAGTGATCGATCAATATATCAATGTTGTCAAACAGGTATTAAATAAAATCGCGATTTGTAGATCGATATCGCTTCGGGATTATTATAAGAAATTAATGGCTGCAAATCCTAACTTCTGGTTACGAATGATATATAAAGTCTCGTTTGATTGTTATCTTGCTTTTACTCGAAGCTTGCAAAAACTTTCTTAACATTAAAACTGAAATGATAACTTAGTACAATTTATTTCTCATTCAATTTTACGCTATAATAAATGACTGATTTAACAAAAAAAGAATATGCAGTAATTTGTACAATAAAAGTTAATGAAATATTTTATAAAGGGTAAATATGTTTCAAGATAGTAATTCTTCTATACGAAGACTGAAATTTCAAATAGATTATTATAATAATTGTAACATTTTCTAATATTTATATGAATTATATAAACTGAATTGCAAAGTTAAAATTATTTGTTTAAAGTATATTTGAACTTTAGTCAGAATTAAAAATAAAATATGAATTATTTTCGATATACAAAAAAAAAAAAAATTAAAAAAAATGATACAATTTTTTTTTCCAAAATCAATTATTTTGTTAAAACAAGCTGAAAGTTCTTTGAATCATTCAAATCGGACGCTTATTTCTCTTAAAAACTGCAATTTTTTGCACATTTAGCTATGTATCTCCAAAACCGCTGGACCTGCCTTTGCCAAAAACTAATAATCACTTCTTCCAATCATTAATAATTGAATGTTTTTTAGATCATTCAAATCGGATGCTCCGTTCACTCAAAAACTGGATTTCTATTTTATGTACTCTTTGCTCCGCATCTCCGTAACGGCTGGATCTGCCTTTGCCAAAAACTAATCAACACATCTCCCTATCAATAAGAATCGAATGTTTTTTGATCCATTCAAATCAGTTGATCCGTGCTCCTGAAAACGTGGATGAAAAATTGTATCCATACATACATACTAAACACACACACATCCATTTTTTCTGAGATTTGCCAAAATGTTCAGAAACCTTCAAAACGTTGAGAAATGTAAAAATTTTCAATTTTGATTATTGGCCCATTACAATAACTTACCCTACGGGAAGTTAAAAACTATAAAAATTCGATTGCTAGATTATTAGAATTTTCAAGAACAAACATCAATAAAAGGGCCTTATCAAAATTTGAATTAATTATTTGGTTTACCACTATTATTTTGTATAAGTCGTTATGCAGTTTTAGAAAGTTTTATAGAAATCAACTCAAATTTAACTTACTTATTATAATTTTATTAACATGCCTACATATACTTGTTGAAAATTAAGTATAACGCAATTTATTCTGAAGAATTGGTGAATTATTTTTGACCGTTTTCGAATACTTTTTGATGTTACAAAAGTCATATCTTTTTTAATTACTTCGAAGTTTTTTGTTAAATTATCATGTGATCGACATTCTAAATAGACACTAATTGTAAAATAAAAGATAAAAATTTATATAAAGACTCGATTAGTTTATTTGTTCTCCTAAGTATTCTGTTACCAATGTTATGTAAAACAGCTTATTTATTTCCTTCATACATCGGTATATGAAGTGCGAACTGTAGATACCTATCAGTGCATGATTCTAGGAAGCGATTAATGTCCACAAATCATAACTTCTGGTAGCGACTTTATATCAGGACCTGGTTTGATCGTCATCTAATCTCCCCCGAGTTGCAATCGGCAAACCGCGCCGTGGCGTGAAGCTGGGGCGTGCCTCGCCGCCACCTCGAGCTCGGATATCGGACGCACTCCGATCTCCGCGAACACGCGCGCCTGATTCTCAACTTGTCGGCCACACAGGAACAAACACTTTCGATATAAATGTTAAATGAACGTGCGCAAACAGACCAGTACAATTTGACATCGTTAGCATACTTACAGATTATAGATATGTCGATATTTAAAGTGTACTTAGCATATTTATAGAGTATTTATTAGGAGCATCGTATTTATTCTCTGCATTAGGTGTTTATGTAAATGCTGACGGCAAACAAATTGTGTGAAGAATTTGTTAACGAATCGGTATTTAATTTTATTAATATGTCTTGGTGTTGATACCAAAATTTGAAGATGGCAGTATAACTGTAATTGCGTACTTTTTTCGATCATTATATTATCAAACTTTTCACACAAGTTATTTTTTCTGAAAATATCTTGCTTTGCTATCTCAGTTTCGTTAACTTTTACTAATTAAATATTTAATTATCCATAACATGCTTCACCTATTTTTTCATAAACACTATTCCCATATCTGTATTATCTTTATTTAGTTACTATACTTGTTAAATATTTGTTTTCATTGTAGAAAAAAGGCGTTTGATGTAGAAAATCAGTACTACTTATTCATCATATAGTTGATGTTCATAAAAGCAAATTTTGAAACAACGAATATGAAATTCAGTCTGTGCAGTTTTTACTTGTAGAAAAATTTACAGTAGAAGTAGATGTACAGCAGAATTTCAATAGTCCGATACTTTGATAAATCGACACCTTCACTAATCCGACACCGAAGCGCTGGGCAACTTTTAGTTTTTTTTTTGATATTATTCCAATATTTTTGATATTGTATATTAAAAGTTATGACCTTTCCACTATATTTCAGTGATTCGTGCATTCTAGTAATCCGACATTCTCTGTGGTCACAAGACAAAATTTCATTCAAATAATGATAATTTTACTATGGTCAACACAAGACGATTTAAACACCTGGTTAATTTGAGCGATTTTATAACATTCATTATATTAGTCTATGCAGTTTTTACTTGTAGACAAATTTACAGTAGAAGTAGATTTACAGCAGAATTTCAATAGTCCGATACTTCGATAAATCGACACCTTCACTAATCCGACACCGAAACGCTGGGCAACTTTTTGGGTTTTTTCATTAAAAATTATATCTTTTTCACTATATTTCAGTTAATTGAACATTCTAGTAATCGGACATTCGGACAGTAGGATTTATAAAATTCTACTGTGTTGTCTTTTTATATACATATTATTTTTTATTAAATGAATAACATGTGTACAATAAGTTTGATATTGTACGTTTTGAAGAAATTTTGTTTTGCAAAATTTAATTCTACTTCTTGTCTACTAAATATAAAATATTAGTGAATACTTCGTCAATTGATAAACACATAATAGGTTAATCTTTATTAATAAGTGTTTATACAAATATATATATATATATATATATATATATATATATATAAAGTACTAATTGTAAGAACGTTTATGATTTAATAAGGTTTTATACAGATTTTCATTTTTATACGGGATACTTAACGCAAGCCAAAACGGTGTGATCATATTGATCTTGACCGCCCTGAAAAAAATTTAGAAAATAAAATTATCTCACCTTGTTTGGAAATTATGAGCTTCTATGTGCAACCTAGAACTCTGTTAAAATTATGGCTATTTTTCGGTTATTACAGCTAATTTGTATTAATTTTGTTTATTTAAACTTTGAAGTCGTAACCGTGAATGTCATTTCTAGGATCACAGTAAAAAATATTAACACAATTGCTCCATATTTTCAAGAATTAAGACTTTTTGGTAAACTATGAATTTAAAATGTTTAAAATCAGTCGACTTTGAAAGGCCTTCCTTTAAAAAAAAGTGTACTAAAGTGTGTTGGCAAATTTCATCAAAAGTTGGCGCATTTAATAATAATTAAAATTTATTCACATGCTTAGCATTTCGTTGAAGTTTTAGTTGAACCTTATTCTCATATCAAGTTTACGACAACTCTATAATAATAAAAATCCATTTATATACAATAGGTGCCTGTAACGTCAGGGATCATCATGTCCAAATGATTTGTAATTCATTATCGATCAATTAATAAACTTATAAAAAATCGAATGGAAAAAAATGTTGGCCTGTCTTTAAGAATCGCTGCCCTCCGCATTATGTTACCTATAGGAAACCACGCGACTGCGAGGCGCCAAACTCTTTCGTTCTTGTTCCTTTTACTATTCGTACATAAACTTCAACTACTCTATAGACGTTGTTCTCTTTTTTCTCATCTCTTTGGCTTGGGCTGAGTATCGGGCATTCTTCGTATTCTGAACGCTTCGGACCCGGATCGATTTCGATCGTGAACTCTGTCTGATTGTATCTATGTAAAATTATCCCCCTTGTCCCAGGACGGATTACTTATGCATCGTATGAGATGGCTTGTGTTACCGAGTTACTTTACGGACAAGAGGTTTCGAAACAAAGAACTCTTTCTCAAAGTTTTTCTAAAATCTAACGAATATTTAATTGGTGCAGCTGAAATGCTGCCATTCGATCAATACTATCAAGTTGAATGCTGTCTGAATAAACAACATGCAACTCATTAGAAAGTATACTAATTGCAATCAATAGAAACCAATCTAATTACGTTATTCATGTATTGAAAATAATTATGATTTGTCTCGGACGTGTCTAAAAGGTAACCAAATATTTTTATATCAAGACCAGGACGACAACTTGTAGTTAGACTAATCTGCTAAATTGCTTAAATAAATATTACCCACAATGGCCGAAAATTAGTCACAATTTCACCAAAGCTCTAGGTTGCACATAAAAGCTCATAATTTCCAAGCAACTTGAGATGCTTTTTTTTTAATTTTTTCAGGACCGTTACGGTCAATACTATCATTCTGGCTTGACGTTGAGTTCTGAATTCTGGGACACCCTGTATAACTAATAAAAACAGTTAAAACTAGTGGGTTGTATGGCATTGTGCCTTAAGGCAAATTGCTGGAACTTCTCGTACCGTAATGAAATATTCGAGAAAATTTTAAACGTTTTCAAATAAATTATTACAAATACAGTAACTTTCATTATTTTTGCTATCATGTTATATCTTAGCAAATCAAACGTAAATCATAAATCAATTTATCTCCAGAATATTAACAATCGTCATTTCATTTCGAATTCAATTTAAAAAAAAAAAAAATAGTTGCCTAATTTACACAAAATTGAAAAAAGTGCTCCCTTATAGTTACAGTATAAAATTTGCAAACAATTCTGTGCGACATTTTCACTTATACTGTGCTTAGCTTGGCGGCATTTTCACATTTTTCAATAGTTTTCACAAAATTGGAAAAGTGCTCCCGTACATAAACAGTCTAAACGTACTTGGGTAAACATTTTCACCAGAGTGGCGCTTAGACAGTGCTTAGCCTGGGTAATTTTTTGAATTTTTAATCCAAAATTAAAAAAATATTTTTTGAAAAAAAAAATTAGAACAAAATTTTTTTTCCCAAAAGCAATTATTTTGTTAAGCAGAAACAAGCAGAAAGTTCTTTGATTTATTTAAATCGAACGCTTAGTTCCCTCAAAAACTGCCATTTTTATCTCCGAAACCGCTTTTCTCCGTCATTACGAACTGAATGTTTTTTGAATCATACAAATCTATTGATCCGTTCTCTCAAAAACGCGATTTCTATTTTCTGCACTCTTTGCTCTTTATCTCCGTAACTGCTAGACCTGCCTTTGCCAAAAACTAATCAGCACATGTCCCTATCAATAAGAATCGAATGTTTTTTAAACCATTCAAATCGGTTGATCCGTGCGCCCGAAAACGTTACTGGAAATTTGTATCCATACATACATACACACACACACATACATTTTTTCTGAGGTATGCCAAAATGCTCAGAAACCTTCAAAACATTAAGAAATGTAAAAAATTTCAATTTCGATTTTCGGCCCTTTACAATAACTTACCCTACGGGAAGTTAATTAATGCCTAATGATATTCCATTCAAATAATGGTGACTTTACTGTGTTCATCACAAGGCGATTTAAACTCCTTACTAATTTGATCCATTTTTTAATATTTATTCTTTTAATTTCATAGCTTTTTGACGAAAGTTTGATAATGCATTTCGAGTGCCATGAATTTCGAATAAAAATCTAGATAGCAAAGCTCAAGGGTCTAGTAATGGTTTCACATGCGTTGCTGACTTGTAGAATATTTCCACGTGAATTTTGTCTCTGGTAATGGCATTCATCTGAAACCATATGATGAGGTCTGCACATTTCCGTAGTGCGTTATGAGCACGTATTTTATTGCCACTAAAATTCTGTATTCATCTCTCTGTGAGCATACAGCATGCAGGGGTACTCAATTGCTGGTTAAGGAATCCCATTTTAGCAAAACATGATTGATCGATCGTAATAAAATTGAACACTGGAAAAAATAAACAAATGTGTATACTAAAGAATCAGTTAGTTATTTTTATTATTGTTTTCAAAGGGCTCAAACTGTCAATTATTGAAATATTGTCGCAAAAGCTATTACATTTGCCTTTATTTATACCTTGTTTTTATTTCATTCGGTATTGCAAGTTACGACTCATATTATAGGCTGTATTGGTGTTTGCAGGTTATTAAAAACATGTAATTATCTGTTATTATATCTTTTAGCAATTGAACGTGTTTAAATCAAGTTTTTGCTTCTTAATAATCTGTTCCTAGTAGTCAATATCTTCATTAAGTTTGTTCAAATTAGTTCTTCTAAATCTCTACAAAAGCTATATCAAAAGCTCTGAAATAAATTCGTGATTCAGATTGTAAATGTGATTGATCTCTTAAAAAATGTAAGGGATTTATATTATAATTATATCAATGAAAATTTATCCCTGTTTTAACTTCAAATGGGAAAAAGTTACTATTTTCGCTAGAAAACCCGATTTGCTCATTTCTTTCGTTTTCTATGCGTTTCAAGTCATTTGCATCATTTGACTAAATTAGAAAAAAACATATATCAGTGTGTTTGTATTAGTTTGGGCCAAAATTTGATATTTTGCAGACGATTTTTCAAAACAAAAACAGTTGCATCGATTTCAAAAATTTAAAAACAATCAGTTGGAACTGTATGAGGAGATCTCGTTGATTAGCTATTTCTCCAAATATGTAGCAATGCTAATTATATTGAATATTAGCTTTGGGTAACTTTTTTTCTTGAAAGTCTTCTTGAAAGTGGTGTCTCAAGAAGTTGAGCGACTATAGAATTTGTATCGTCCTCCGGTTTCAGGAAATGATGAAGATTTGTTTGCTTTATTACACTATCTATAATAAAATCTTTATTACGAACGCCGTGCAAAAATGAATCGATTTTTTAAATTTAAAGACCGTTTTAAAGATATAAGTTGGAAATCATGCTATTTCGATTCTGGTAAAGATCAGACAAGGCCATTTCTTCATAATTAAGTGTTGAACAATTTTGTCGATTTTGATGAAACTTTGTATTCTGATAGAGTTCATGGTTTTATTATTAGAACGAACATCCTAAAATATTATAAACTTTTAAAGCTTGAAATAATGGGCTGTGTCCAAATTTCCAAATTGCATTGTCATAATTTTAAAAGAAGCTCAATTTCAATTCTTATTGATAATAATCGACTTATTATTTACATAAATTAGAAAGTTTTGGCAACTTAATCTTGCAATTGGTTTAAATATCTCAGTTATTGGTCAACTTGGTAACGTTGTAATTGTGCATACTAATCAAAGATTTGTTTAGATCAGTTTAACAAACATGTTTGCAAAAGGAAAGTTTTTGCAAGTTGTAAATACGATGCACACTTTTAGCAATTGTATGTGTTTATATCAAGTTCTTGCTTTTTAATAATCTACTTCTAGTAGTCAATATCTTCATTAAGTTTGTTAAAATTAGTTCTTTTAAATGCGTTAGCTATATCTTTATGCAATATGCAATCTTCAATGCGTCGAAAGCTTCTAATATTTAAATTTGGATCCGCGTTGAGATATTGCTGCAAAATGAAGACATAAATTGGAAGTCATTATATTACTTCGCCATAATTTTAACGATAATATTCATGAAAAGTCGTTTCTCCGATGTCTGGACTTTTTCATCTAAAACCATTTCAGTTTTTGTTCCATTTGTGTCGGCTATTACATTGTTACCATTGCAGCCTTCGCTGCGCGTTACGCGCGCTTTTATAACTGCGAGCCATTTCCATTTCGCATTTTGTACTGCCGTTGCCGTTGCCGTTGGCTTCGGTTTAATTAGAAATTCACGCATGGGACCAGCAAATGTACCGCGGCACTGTGACGCCTGCCGCGGCGCTAAGGTACATACTTCTGAAGTAGTATTAGGAATGATTAAGGAACTATTTAATTAGATTTTATAATCAATTAATGATTGAACAGCTTGCAGAGATTGGATAAAGGATAATAGAGATAATTAGTATTATTCGTTACTTATGTAAAACTTGGAATGGTGTGAAGCAATGATATTATGGGGCCAATTGTCGAAAATAGAAATGTTATGGTAACGCTATGTTATGAATCTATTTTCGTATGAGTTGATAGTAAAAACTGTTCAGAAGCTATGCATTTGCTGTGTGATCACCTAAACCTAATACTTAAAACCTAACTTCACGTATATGTTATCAAAGTGGCATCAAAGAGGCTTGCAATGATGCGAAGCAATGATATTATGGGATCAATTCTCGAAAATAGAAATGTTATGGTAATGCTATGTTATGGATCTACCTTCGTTTGAGTTAGTAGTAAAAAACTGTCCAAAAGCTATGCATTTGCTGTGTGATAAACTAACCTAAACCTGACACCTAAAACCTAACTTCACGCATATGTTATCAAATAGACATCAGAAAGGTGCTATTGTGATAATATTATTATTTGACGTAGGTTAGATTTTATGTGTAAAAAGTCTTATCGCACAGCATATACATAGCTTTTTGACAGTTTTTTACTACTATCTCATACGAAGATAGACCCGTAATATAACATAACATTTTTTTCTTTTATAATGAGGCCCCTTTTATAATGAGGATTCAAAATGCAGTTTGAATATTGAGCTATTGATATTCATCATTAACAGTTTTTTACTACCAACTCATACGATGATAGACCCGTAACATAGCATAACAATTTTTTCAGAGAATTGGCCTCTTTTATAATGAGGATTCAAAATATACTGAGTTATTGATATTTATCATGAAATATGTCTGAATACAAAATATTTTATATTTATATTATTTCAATGTTGCCTTCTATAACATTGCGATGTGTGGACAATATGGGATGTGGCACATCCTCTGATCTGATTCAAGTTTTTTTTCAATAAATATTGTTTCTTAAAACAAATCGAGTACAAAAACCAAATTATCAAATTTAATTTTACTTTGCCTACCAAATATAAGACATTTATTAAAGTCCTTCGATAAACACATGATGATTACATACTCCTACGGAATTAATATTTATAAACACGTGCTTGTTCACATTTTTCGAAATTTCTAATAAAATGTTTTCTTTAAGGTTTATGGGTCATTTTATGATACAATAAAATTGTATTCATATATGATCAATTATATAAAAAATGAGTAAATTTAAAAAAAAATTATACGATGTGTAAACAATATGGGATTTGTCACATGTTCTTATCTGGTTTGCTCTATAAAAAGGTTTCCTAAACCAATCGAGTTAAAAAAAATTAAAGACAAAAATTTAAAGATATTTTTATTAGAAAATTATTTATAAAATATGAACAAAAATTTTTTATATAGTAATTATAATAAAATAATAAAAAAAAATATTTTTAGCGTGCCTTTTTTTTTCTTTGAATTTTAATATAAATTTCATACATCTAAGATAGACAGAAGTATGAGAGATCGTCAAAATATTTATACAATAGTATATAAAATAATTATAATTTTTATAATAATGTGCATTAAATTTTAATTTAACCTTCATTTTTTTTATTGTTGATGATTACTAAAAATATTATTGATAGTACTAAGTCTAGAAACTGTCGTTTTTCCTTATTAACTAATTTATGATAAACATTTGTATTTGTAGTTATGAATAATTGAAGGAATATAATACGTACATATTGTATATAGCATTTACAATGCTTAGGAAAACAACTTAATCGGAGAAAACAAAATAAAAAATTCATAAATATTTATCATTTGAATTAATCATATTACTTATCATACGCCACTCTCTTAATCTTTCCTCTTACTTCGTTGCTGTCTTCGCGCACGTCAGTAAAATCATGCAAAAGATTAATTTATTAACTACGACATTGCAGATATAATAATTCATACATTATATTCAGTATCGAGATGATTAATAGTAACTATCATTTAACACAATATTATTCAGCAAGAGAATTCAAGTTACAAAGCGCTTATGATGGTGTCTCGAAGGCGGCCGTCGCGGCTAAATGTACGATTTATTGCAGGGGAATAAATCAACCCGCATCCCATGGACACCTCAAAAGGATTAAATTAAACGAAAATTGTTTGAATAAATTGAGTCTGTCGAGATAGAGTGTCAGGCTAACGTCGATGAATTCTTTCTAGAATTGAAAACATACACTTGCACTTTTTTAAAGTCTGCATTAAAAGCGCATTGAAAATCGCAAGGAGGTATTGATTGCCTTATTAAAGTATTTCTTTTCTTGCCTATAATAAGCAATAATTTTTAAAAAATGTTCAAATAATTTTATATTTGTTTCTGAAATTGTCATCTATTTAATTCACATTATTTAAAAGATTCCGGAAAGAACAACAAAATAAATTTACCTCTTAATATTTCCTATCGACTCAATCTGAATTAATTCTGTACGAGAGATAAATTCGATAGGACATTATTATATGTAGAGATTCCCGATCGCATTGTATCGAAAAGGCATTGAACGAAAGAAATAAGAAAAATAAGAATCTTAAAAATCAAAGAAAAAAAATTAAAAAACTAACGTGAAAAAATCTAAATAAATTAAACGAGCAAAGCGAACAAAGAAACGGACAAATCGAATATTCAGAGTCGCTTATGTGATCCAGAGGTTTAAAACCAGAGGAAAATAGTATTTACTTCTTAATTTATAATACCATAATTTTATATTTTTATTAATTATTAATTAATTTATATTTAATATTTATTAAAAATAAATATTAAATTTACCAAAATTACACAATTTTACTAAACCTATGTTGCTTATACGATTATTTATATAAATTGACTAAGGGTTGATATATCTGGTTTCATAGATTATGAAAATATAAATTCAATAACTATATGTATTTTCTGAAAATTTTGATTGATGTTTAAGTATAACTTAAACAAACACTATTACAATTGGAGTTCTTACAATTTGATTTACAAAATAGTTAAAAATAGAATAGTTTTATTACTGAATATGATAAATATTCAGTAGGCCTAGTAATTGGCCTAGTCGTAGGTCTAGTCATAGGCCTAGCCGTAGGCCTTGTCGTAGGACTTGTCGTAGGCCTAGTCGTAGGCCTAGCTATAGGCTTTGTCGTAGGTCTAGTCGTAGGCTTAGTCGTAGGCCTAGTCGTAGACCTAGTCGTAGTCTTAATCGTAGTCCTAGACGTAGTCTTAATCGTAGTCCTAGTCTTCAGTCAGTGAGGGAAGTAGTTTATATTAATTTTTTTTTCATTTTAAGTATTGTTAATATTGTAATAGGATAAGCATTCTTATCACACCTTGTGTAATATATTTATTAAATTTCTACATGGCGTTTAATTGACATACGTTAAATTGCTTAATTAACGTTAAATTCGCGAAATTATTTAACTTCATTATTAGTTAAATAAAGAAGTTAAATGAAAAAATGAAAATATAATTTTTTACAAAATTATATTTTCTTTGTAGATTATATTCATTCAATAATAATCACCTTATAAATGAATAAAATCATATTAAAACTCTAATCGTTTACAAAAATATAAATGTCATGACTATATTGAGTACTGGATAGGTAGGCCCACGGAAGACCAGTGGTCAGGACTAATAAATGAATAAATGTGCTAGTAACCATCAATGACCTGTCTAATTGAAATTTGGTTGTCGTTATAATCTAACCGTTGAACCATTTATATTCGGTGTGATTCTTGGTCAGCGCTTAAGTGTTTTTGCAAGGACTTCAGGACTAATAAATGTGCTAGTAATTACCATCAATAATACATTTGGTTGGCGTTATAATCCAAAAATTGCACCGTTTATATTTGTTTTGATTCTTGGTCAGCGTTTAAGTATTTTTGCAATAGAGAAAGAAGATAAAAATGTGGTTTTCTACACACATCATTATTAATAAAGACGATTGCAATAACATAATTAACAAAAGTTAAATTTCAGTTTCAATAAATTTAGTGATTGAAACCTGTTATTTCTGGTGTGTCTTGTAAAAATGTTGCCCACCACTTGTTTTAGTGATACAGACGGATGAAAGAAGATGGAACAAAATCTGAACAGACAATTGTTGTAAAGGCGTCAAGAAAACGCTAACCCAGCGCCGTGCCAGGCTCAGATGCGTTATGACCGGCGGGTCCGGCTTTTTGGTATTACGACCAAATACGATTATTTAATATGCAACGTAACAGGAGGGACAATTTAAATATACTCTCATAAATTTTACATATTAATAAAAAGCGAACGAAATTGCTTCAAATGACAATATTTATTATTTGGAATGGATATAATAATTTTGAAGAGTAATAAATATATATGATTAAATGAAAAACATATTAAAATTATGGATTATAAATGAGCGACTAAGAAAATATCGATATTGGCTGAAATTATTAAAATTTTGCATATATGTACATACTTTATATGGCATTCTGTCGCTATACATTGAAATAACACTAATATAGATAAAAATAGAGATATTTTTAAAATTGTCGTCCCAAAGGATAGAAAAGCTCTAAATATGTCTTTTACTTATCAAAAGTGAGTAGATGAGCAGGTACTGTATTAATGTAGGTAATGATTTCGACGTAGGTAGGTCGACTTGAAAACCAAGATTGCTAAACGAGTATAATAATATTTTATTAAGAACTGAACATAAATCAACACAATCATACAGTACAAATATTTTGAAGCATATAAAATAAGAACTGTCTATGAAAGTCAACTTATATACTAATATAATGGTTAATTAAATTAAATTTATTTTAACAAGGGACCGTTCATTAACCACGTAATCGATCTCCAAGGATTTTTGGATCCCTTGGTAATACGTGATATTATTTAAAATTAATCTCCCCTTCCATCCAAAACATTACGTCATTGATTTTTTTCCAAAATTGTCAAAAATCTTGTTTTTTTTTCAAATTTTGATAAAAACTAAATACAGGTGATATCTTACTAGAATTTTCTCTCCTCCACGTAATATTACCTTTGTCAATGTCAAAGATATTTTAACTGCAATGCAAGCAGTCTAGAAACTAAATCTAAACTAGTGGGGTGTATGGCATCGTGCCTTAAGGCAAATTGCTGGAACTTCCCGTAACGAAATGTTCATAAAATACTAAAAGTTTTCAAATAGATTATTATAAATAAATACTGTAACACTGTCTAATATTTATAAGAATTTTATAAACTGAATGGCAAAATTGAAATTATTTGTTTAAAGTATATTAGAACTATAGTCAGACTTAAAAATAAAATCTGAATTATTTTCGATATACAAAAAAAAATTTTTTTAGAAAAAAAAAAGTTTTTTTGAAAAAAAAAGATGAAACAATTTTTTTTTCCAAAATCAATTATTTTTTTAAGACAAGCAGAAAGTTATTCGAATCACTTAAATCGGACGCTTAGTTCTCTCAAAAACTGTCATTTTTTGCACATTCAGCTCCGTATCTTCGAAATGGCTAGGACTGCCTTTGCCAAACACTAATAAACACTTCTCCCAATCATTACTAATTGAATGTTTTTAGATCATTCAAATCGGATACACCGAGAAATGTAAAATTTTTCAATTTAGATTTTTAGACGATTACAATAGCTTACCATACACACGGGAAGTTAATAAACTCCCATCCCTTACCAAACATTACATATATTTTTAATGCCTATAAAAAATTGTATTTTTTTTTTGAAAACTTTTGTTTTTTTTTCAAATTCAAGTAAAAAATAAATTCAGGTGATATCATACTAGATTTTCCATCTCCCTATGTAATATTACCTGATTTTTTGTCAATGTCAAAGATTTTTTAACTGCAATGCAATCTAAAAACTAAATCTAAATAAATGATTTTATCACCTCTTTTCAGATTGCATTTAGTATTTAGTCTCTGAGTCTGAGATAAATTATTAATTACCAATTGCACATAGGTCAGTAATGCAAGCACGCGAGATATATCAGTTGCTTTATCGCGCCGTAAAAAGTCAGTCGTAAAGCTTCCGAACAACTTTTACGAGAGTCTGTCTTTGATTTGATTAGCAATATTGCTTTGCAGCGGTCGTAACACGTTGAAATACAATTTATTGTGACTGACGTGCTGAAAGTCTATCGCATGACTTACCACGTAAATTTATACTCGACTGAGATTAAGTAATATTATGTATTCTGTATACGGTTTGATAGGTTTTGCAGCTGCCTTTATAAAGGATTGAGAGTTCTGACTGAACCATTGAAATAAAAATTTGAACCGAACCAGGAATGTAAAGCCTGCCTTAAGTGACGCCATGAAGCTTAATAATCTTCAAATTTATTGGCATATTTGCTCTTAATTATAACTAGTGGGGCGCATGGCATCGTGCCTTAAGGCAAATTGCTGGAACTTCCAGTACCAAATACTATATTATTTAAAAAGATTAACATTCTTGAAAAAAAATACTTTGAAAATAATAGATTTTTGAGAAATTATAATGATCATTTTTGACCGCCAAATGACATTTTTTTTTACTTTTTTCACTAGATCTCCGAAACCGCTAGACCTACCTTCACGAAAATTTAAACAGTTCTTTATCTTATCAATACAAGTAAAGTTCTTTGAATTATTCAAATCGTACGCTCCGTTCTCTTAAAAACTGAGTTACCGTTTATGGCACTTTTTGTCCCGTATCTTCGTAACGGCTGGACCTGCCTATGCCAAAAACTAATCAGCACGTCTCCTTATCAACAGCAATCGAATGCTTTTTGAATAATCGAAATCGGTTGAACCGTGTTCCCGAAATCGTCGACGAAAATTTGTATCCGCACACACACACACACACGCACACACACACATATATACACATACACACATACATCCATTTTTTCTAAGGTATGCCAAAATGTTCAGAAACCTCTGAAACGTAAAAATATATAAAAATTTCCATTTTCGATTTTTTTGCGATTACTATAACTTACCCTACGGGAAGTTAATAATATTAGTAAGATGTGCTGATTAGTTTTTGCCAGGTCCAGCGGTTTTGAAGAGAGAAGCAAAAAGTGCAAAAAATTAATTTCAGTTTTTTAGAGAACGGATGATCGTCTAACTTGAATGATTCAAAAAACATTGCATTTTTTTTAATTCTAAATTCTCAAGCAAATCTCAATTTTTCAAAATTAAAAAAAAAAATATTACGGCCCGGAAAGTTCCAGCAATAAGCCTTAAGGCGCAATTCCATATACTAGTTTTAGCAGCCTAAATTGAAAAGTTATATTGTATATTCTGTATATGGTTGATAGCTTTCGCAGCTGGCTTTATTCAGAATTGAAAATTCTTACCCTTTAAAAAAAGTGACGAGTCTATTTTAAAAGAAGAGCTTATTAAAAAGTGTTTTTTAGATTAGCTGAGATTAAGTAATCTTATGTCTTCAGTATACAGTTTGATAGGTTTTGCAGCTGGCTTTCTTCACAGTTGAGAATTCTGACTGAACCTTTGAAATAAAATTTGAATCTCCTTGTGACACTTAATATTATTATTATTTTTAGTCCATATCTTTTTTTTCAAAATTTAGATTATTTTAGAAGAAAAACTAATTTTAGATTAGCTTAGATTAGGTTACATTATGTATTCTGCCATACGGTTTGATAGATTTTGCAGCTGGCTTTGCAAATCCTGAATATTAGAAATAAAGTTTGAGAACGAATCAAACTGTAATATTTCACATCATAGCTCTTATTATAATTATTATTATTGGTCCAACAAACTGTTTGAAATTGCCAATAAATTAAGTTATTTTGGAAGTCAATCAGTAACCGCATTAATAAGTTTTGAGATAAACTGTTTTTTGTTTCTTAGAAGTTAGGGATAGAGTAGTCCCCAAGATTTCTTAAGCTTAGAAGATAGATAAGAAAACAAATCTCAAAACAAAGAATAATTTATTGACTATCAAGGATCAATGATATTTTTTATTTTCTATAATAATATTATTTATATTTTTCATTCATTGCTCCTATAGGTTATTGCAAACGGTTTAGCTCAATCGATCCAGTTCTTAACCTTCTTTGCAACATATAATATAAAATGTCAAACTAATTTGACTGTAAAATATTGATAATAACAATACTAAACATTATAAATAGCCGAGAAAGCGTGTATTTTATCATTTCCCAGTAGTATTTATCATTATTTTTCTACATTCAACGAGTGATGCAATGAGGCAGTTCACCTACGATTATCCTCAGGCAACTCGCCAAATCACGATACTTCAGACTCATTATGTCGTAGGAGAACAGAATAAGCAATTCATTAGCTATGCTAAGAATTGGGTCGAGTCGAGTGATCTTATTGTTGGTGCTGTTGTTTTGCTTATTTCCTACAGAAACCTATGCTTTTATATGCAAATCTGCCTGACGTATGTAATTTGATCTTTGAATGATCATAGCTTCTGTATAAGTGAATAATAATGGATTCTTTTGTTCTGTGCTTAAGGGTAACACCACAGCAAAAAATAAAAACTTGTTTCTAGTCGATGATTTTGAGAGCATGGATCAACCGATTTAAATGATTCGATTCCTAAATATACAAAAAAATCAGAACCATTTTTTTGCGAGGCAAGTAAAATTTGAAGCGCTCTGCGGCATGCGGTGCACAAATTGCTCCAAATTAAGACTTGAAAAAAAAACTTTTAGTTCATGCGCCAAACACTTCAATTCCATCGATTTTTTTTCTCTTTGAATTTTTAATGTCATGTTTTATAAAATGATGTTTCTTATAATGCATATATTTTAAATGTTAATTTCTCATATGCCTAAAAGTTCTAATCATTTTCTAATTGAAAGCTTTTAGCTATGTCCAATTATATTGCTTCCCGCGCCGTATGGGCTTGCGGTACGTAGTTGAATTCAAGTACCGCTAGTTTTGAATTGTATACAATCAGAATTGTCGAAATGATCGTTGTGGCTACATAATTGTGTAATTGCTTCTCATTAATTCTTGTTCTATTATTAACTAGTTTTATCTTCGACATACTCTAAAGTAACTACGTACCCATGCCAGTATGAAACAGTAGTACAATTGTATCAGGGTTGAGGGATAGCTTGATCGAAAATACTTTTTAAGAGACCGGTAATTTAAAACCTTTTGGAATTTATTTTGTTCCATACATTTTGTGGAAACTCACATATTTATGCAAGCTTTAAATTATCATGAATGAAAGGTCTTATTAATCTAAAGACTTTTAAATTTTGTTTAACTACATTACATACGATGGCTTCGCCGGCTAAATGGTAGAAGATATTGACTTTCCATTATTTCTATTGAGAAATTCCAGATTCGGTAACCGCCTTGAAAAGCTTGATATCAAGCAATATTGTCATTTCAGTTTACACTTGAAAATAAATAGCAAAATGGTTTCAAATAAATTAAAATCTTTTGTCTTCTTATTCTGTTTTGAATGAAGAAATAATCTTTCTTAAAAGCTGCAAGTGGAAACGAATATATAAAAGTGGCATTTAAGTAAAATAAAAGTAAAAACAGAAAAAATGGAAGGCTTCTTAACACTGTTTTCTAAAGTTATAAGCTTTGACCACTTAATCAGTAAAAAACACTATAGTTTATATAGTTTATATACATAGTTTTAGCAAATAAGACGTAGAATGCATCTAACTGCATTTTTAATACAACTTGATGAATTATTCCAGTTAAAAATTAATTGTCAGCACAAGAGTGTAAATAAATATTCCATTATTTTTGTAAAAAAAATTGATTAAAAAAATTTAAATTATCAATACAGATGTGGAATAAAAAAAAAATCAATAAAGATAAGGAGGAAATCCTTAATAGTATTCTAATTCGCTATCGTAGCTATAAAAATATATATGTACTAGTAATTTTATAAAAAAATATTTCTGGTCATTTACAAATATAACAACATTTATAGCGATCTCGCTATTAAATTTTTATAGAGCTTTTTTGTAACATATATTTATATATATGTTACAAAAAAGATATATTTATATTCATCCCAAATTTGTAAAAAAAACGGCTGTGTGTTTGTGATCTACATTTCTAATTAACAGAATCTAGTTAATAAGTTCTAGCAATAATTTTTTCTGATTGATATGCAAAAATAGAGCTTTATTTTTATACGAATAACATATAGAAAACAATAGGCAAAATGAAAAACTAGTTCCTAAAGTTTAATTTAAAATTATCTGCCAATATGTTAGAAATGCTGAAATATCAGTACTAGTTTTTCAAACTGTCTATTGTTTGTCTATAAATTATTCGTATAAAAATAAAGCGTTCTTGCGTATCAATCTGAATAAAGTTATTGCTAGAGCACTTCTGTTAATTATTATTATAGATCACAAAACTCAGCCGTTTTTCGCAGATTTGAGGTGGATATATACTCGTATAAGTATAAAATGTAATAAAAAAGCTCTGTTATTTTAAAATGTACTGATTTTGCTCGACTACCATGTGTCCTAGAATTAATTTGACAGAGTCAAACCAATTATACTAAATCACAAAACTATTTAAACAAAGACACCGTCAAATGAATACATAATCGATTGGCATCACTATTGGAACATATGTCATTTCCTGAGAATCCGAAATCAAACCATATGTTAGCTACTCGGATTACCCAGACCCAGAACTTTCTCAGGACTCTTAACTTGACACCACAGCCCTGAAAGCGAAACGAATTGAAGAACTGGGTCGTATATTCTAAATCCGCGAAGTACGAGAGGCCAAGCGGATTACGTTTTGCATGGGTGTATAATCAGCATTCAATTATCTTATTAATTACCAGAGCTGATTCCGCGGTCTGTCGTGGTTTAATTAATGCGACTCGCCTGGAGTTCCTGAGCCGTTGCGACTGCCAGACCTCAGACCACTCGAAAGGCGACCATTCTATTCGTATCTTACTGGTGCGCAGAGACGAATCGAGATAGGCGGACACGGAATTCATATTTCATACACCGGGGTTTAAATTAAATTAGCGAGGTAATTAATAACGCACGATACAAATAATTCTAATATTAGTAACTAGATGTTGTATGAGAAGCAACTGAGCAACTCATTGTTTGCTCAGAGTTCGTCAGCCTTCTAGGTGAACATTCGAAACGCAATTAACTGAGCTTTATTGACTCCGAACTTAATATATTTATCTAAAATATATACAAATATCTATAACATTCTCTTTGAACTTGAAAAATCAATTTTTGTCTAACGGTTTTATAACTTTTTACTAATTTAACAAAGTCTTCCAAAGTTCGTCAGCTTTCTAGGTGAACATTCGAAATGCAACTAATTTTATTAATTTTGGATACGTAATTTGATTGATTATGAATTTTTAGCTTCCCGTAGGGTAAGTTATTGTAATGGGCCAAAAATCGAAATTGAAAATTTTTACATTTCTCGACGTTTTGAAGGTTTCTGAACATTTTGGCATACCTCAGAAATAGTAATCGTATTTTGGCATACCTCGTAAATAGTAATAAATGGATGTGTGTGTATGTATGTATGGATACAATATTTCGGTCACGTTTTCGGGCGCACGGATCAACCGATTTAAATGGTTCAAAAAACATTCAATTCCTATTGATAGGGAGATATGCTGATTAGTTTTTGGCAAAGGCAGGCCCAGCCATTTCGAAGATACGGAGCTAAATGTGTAAAAAATTGCAGTTTTTGAGAGAACTAAGCGTCCGATTTAGATGATTCAAAGAACTTTCTGCTTGTCTTAACAAAACAATTGATTCTGAAAAACCAATTTTTTGTTTCAACTTTTTTTAAATTTTTTTTTTTTGTATATCGAAAATAATTCAGATTTTATTTTTAATTCTGACTATAGTTCTAATATACTTTAAACAAATAATTTCAACTTTCCAATTCAGTTTATATAATTCTTATAAATATTAGACAATGTTACAATATTTATAATAATCTATTTGAAAACATTCAGTATTTCTCTAATATTTCGTTACGGTACGGGAACCACTAGTTTAATTTAATTTGCTACAACTAACAATAAATATTATTTAATTAAATTATTATCATAAATATATAAAGAGTAGCCTTGACGAATTACCTAATTATTACATATCAGAAAAAAATAGGTATATAAAACATAAAATGTAAAAAAATACTGTTAAAAGCAAGGGTTTCGGACAATGTTATATCAAGCAGTGGTGATATCCATTTTCACTTGAAAATATAGATAGAAATAATGAGAATGTTTTCAATTAAAAATAGACTTTTTCTGGTATTGTTGTATTAAAAGAATAATAAGTTAGCAATATTAGACAAATTATAATAAAAATGTAGAGACTGGACAAGTATTGGCTTGTTTTTAAAAAAAAATCCTAGCTAAAAATCATCAGAATAATCTATAGGACTCTTAAGTTGTGATTTATGTGATGAAAAAATAAAACAAATAAAAATTACGTACTTAAAAAAAAATTAAATCATAAAGTAAGTAAGCGAATTCAGTTTTTAGTAGCATTCTTATTGTAAAGATGAGTACAAAATAATTTTATAAAATCTCTTTAGTTGTTTTTAAATATAATTAGTGTTATTACATTCTTTTTAATAAATTTTCCGCAGAGTCCTTTAATTATATTTCACGTAGATATATTTATATTCTGTGTTTTTCAAAGCTTGAAATGAGCGGCTGTGTTTTTGTGATCTACATTTCTAATTAACAGAAGCGATTAAAGTGAAGAGTCCCTATTCATTTATGTTATTTTATTGATAACGTGGCTCTTTCTTTATTCTCAAGCGGACGTGAATATCCTAACTAATTAATTGGGTTTTTAATTCTATCTAATGAGAATCCAGATTGCCTGGCTGGATTTTTTTTATTTTGTCCTTCCCACCTGATTTATTGCCATCATGTACGGTTAAACGGCGGAGTAACTGGAAGTGTTTTTGTCGTAAGATTTTGGTAAATAATATATATATTTTAACACATACATAATATATATATATATATATATATATATATATATATGTATATATATGTATATATAACTATGTGTGTGTGAAAATATATGATTATACTAAATGTAACTATTTCATTTGAACATTTAAATAAATATAAATTCATGGCGTTTTGTAATGCATTAAGTATATATAATAATGTTATTTTCTGTTATTAAATTAAATTTATTATTAGCAATCTCTCAGTGTTATGTTTCATGCGTAGCGGTATTAATTATATTCACGAATAGCGCATTCTGTTCTGAATAGTTATCACCTACGCTTTTGCGAGTAGCATACCTGTGTGAAACATCTTAATGCAAACGGGCGGCATTGTTTTGGACCGACTATCTTTGGAATAAGTTCAAAGAACTTCTACAAATATAAATGAGTTAAATAAATTATTAACATCTAAATGAGTAATCGTTTAAACTATCATGGTAACATGGTAGCATCAATGCCCACGAAAGGCGATTTTCGCTTAAAATTATATTTGGACATCAAGTAAAAAAATTATATCATATTGGTTGATATTGAGTTGGCCTAGGTTAAGATCGAAGTCGGTACTAGTGGCTAGCCCACGTTCTAAACCTTCAGAGAAAAGACGGTTAAAATGACATAGTGTTTCGTTTTTAAATTATATTCACTTATTTAATTATATCATAATCAGTATCTGTTGCAAAGTAGCACTAGGACATTTTATCCAAATGTGAACAGGAATTAATAAAAAATCCATCAAACACCTTATTATTTTATTACAAGCGATCGAAACTATTACTAGCAATTTATACTGGTCATAGTGTATGAGTACTAGCAAGTTCATTGATTTTAGTAAAAATAATTACAAATAACCGTAAGTAAACCACCCTCAAAATAAACATTTGAAGGCGAGATATACGTTTGAACTGATTACTTTGACAATGACGCTCAACATCTGACATGATTGTGATTATGGATTTCTGAACGTTATACAGTCGCGGAAACGTCAATAAAACTAGCTAATTATTAAATAAAGCCACTGTGCCATTTTGTCTATATATACTATTTCGTCCGTAATTCCCCTACTGCTTAACCTGATGTCAGGCAGTAGTGATATAAATTTGTACTTGACAACATAGGAGTAATAATTGAAGTCCAGAAACAACATAAACATATAATAGTTCCCCAATATAGTTTCTTTTATTTTGAGTATTTAGATTGTTCATAAGCCGACTTGAATTAGTGTACATATAATTTGCAATTGCCTATTCACCAGTCGATTTTAACAATTTATCCATTAAACATTTCATAATTAAATAAAAAATAAAAATTCCTTCAAACGCCAATGACGCTCAACATCTGGCATGATTGTGATTATGGATTTCTGAACGTTATACAGTCGCGGAAACGTTGACAAAACTAGCTAATTATTTATTAAGGCGTGTGTCATTTTGTTCATAGATATCATTTTGTCCGTAATTCTCCTACTGCTTTAACCTGACGTCAGACAGTATTTTTTTTTATTTGCATAGTTTTATTGCCAATCAAAATAATATACATTTTTAATAGTAATACTGGGTGTAAATGCATTTAAGAGATTATCTCCTGTGAGATATCTCTCTTTTTATTTTTTGACATTTTATTTAAGATCGTATGGCCATTTTTCTTAATCTTTTGGGATATTCCTCACTTAATTCTTTTAAATATATGTTTGGGTGACCTGGTAGTTTTTCGTGATAATCAGGCAGTAGTGATATCAATTTTTACTTGACAACATAGGAGTAATAATTGAAGTCCAGAAACGACATAAACATATAACAATTTCTCAAGTTTTTTTTGAGATTTCAGAATCTTCATAAATTGACTTGAATTAGTATACATGTAATTTGGAATTGCCTATTCACCAGTCACATACGAATGTGTCTTTCGATCTCGCGACGAGTTACAAACGCTGACATCACGATTTACTGCCCTTTAGTACTTTTTTCTTGTGCTCTCAGCTCGAAATCAAAGGCGCGGCCTTTGTGTCGTTTAATGGGTCCGCGTATGTTCGACATATCCTTTGAATAGAGATTCCAAAAGCGGATTCAGGATTAAGTGGAGATTCGCTTCTATTCAAGATGCATATCTCCTTTTGTCCGATCAAAATCCGATCGAGACGGAGATATATTCATAGACTGACCGCTTGTAAACATTTTATGTATTAATTGATACAGGGATTCAACCTATCTTGTTCTATTTGGAGTTGCTTATTGAAATATTTTGTTTATATTTTAACACATCTAGATTTTTTAGAAAATACTGTATAAAGAAATTATGGGTTTTTCGTTGTGTAATGGCTGAGATCTCGAACTCCTGTGGACGGGGTCGTGAGTTCGAACTCCGCTCTGGACAATTTGACGTCGTGTAGTAGTGATGTCCATTTCTACTTAAAAATAAAGATCAAAATATGTTTCCAATTGAAAATAGATTATTTCGGAGCATGCAGTGTGAAATGGCAATGAAAAATCTCTTATACCATTTTTCCCTGTATCGAGTGGAAATTTAACTCAGCTCCTAGATCTGCGCTAGTGCAGTACTACCCATTATTATATATTATACTGAATTTAATATATATTTAATATATAAAACTAAATACAATAAAGACAATATAGACAATTTATTTTTGGAAGTTTGCTTTGATAAATTACTATAAATAATTGGATAAATATCTTTACATATTCTTATATCCCCTATCTAATTTAAATGAATGCGTTGCCAGGACACAATTTTCTTAAATTTGCGTTAATGCTATTCCTTGGTTAATGTTCATTAGCCTTCCCACTAACATATCCTAAAACGTCTCTAAAGCACAGGTGATTCCATCTGATCTCATGTCAGTCTTAAAATATCTTCCACTCTGAGCCGTGAAGGTTCAACAATGTACGTTTTATATTACTGACTTCGAATACAAAACCGTCAGTATGTTAACGAAGCCATTGAAGCCGAAATTTTTAAATCTCCAATGAACATTGTGTGAGATTTTTATTATTTTTTTGATAGGATTTATTTTGAAACCCATCCGGCGTAGAATTTAAAACGAGAAAGATTTCCTTTGTTACAAATTTTACACGTTTATTTTCAAGTCTGCCTTTTTGACTTGATGGAATGTCATTGTGTAGGCTAATATAGCCCTAATGTTATATTTGATACCCTGGCCAGATGGAAAATTTATGACAAGCCCAGTAATATCTGATCACAATGGATCCAATTTTGTAAATGTATTCGATGATGAGATGGAGAAAATGAATGGGAAATAAATATGATTTCATTATACATTTGCAGCAATACACAATAGGTTTAGATTTTAAATAATAAATGGAAGGAATCATTTTCATAAAATTACTCCTTACTTTTTACTTTTGTTATGTATTGCACAGTTACTTTTGCATGTATTGCACTAAAGTAGAACAGAAATCCTACAACTGACAAGAGCATTCTTATGAAGCATAATTATTACCACTCTTCTTGTCTTGAGTTTTTAATCCTTTTCCAGTAAACTATATGTAAAAGTATAAAAGCTTGGGAAAATTATATGTAATTTATGCACTTTAGAAAAAACGAGTGAATGATGCCGGAGTTGCAAGTATAGAAAGAAATCAAATACTTTTTGTTCAAAAGGCGAGCCAGAAGTTATTTTGCATTTATTTGATAAAGATCAGTAGCTACATCATCATTCAGAAATTTTGTGCAGAACTGAAATAAAACTAGGTGCCTTAAGGCAAGTTGCATACATTTTGCGTATGTGTAAATAGTTGATTTAATATATAAATATTGATTTGCATACGAGGTCTGTTCAAAAAGTACCCGGAATTTTTGTTTTTTCAAAAAAATATTTATTTATTCGTCTACATTAATGTGGTCCCCTTCAAAGTAGTCCCCCCCAGATATAATACACTTATGCCAGCGTTTTTTCCAATTTTCGAAGCACCCTTGATATTCACTTTTTGA
>NW_020537324.1:16598251-16745406 GCF_003426905.1 Ctenocephalides felis | reverse complement strand
GCAAGACGGGGTATATCCTCAATTGGATTATTGCTGAACATCTCAAGTTATTCTTATTAATTTTAAATCAAAATTAACCCATGATGTATTGTAGTTACCACTGGTAATCATATCTTGAGGATTTTTGATCCTTTTGGTAGAGCTAGGGGCTATATGCAACGGGAATATCTAGTAACAGGCGTTTTTCAATAGGATCTTAAACGATTTTTTTTATCATTATATTTTAACAGCAATCAGAACCTTACGTCCTATGAGCTGTTGGGCTGAAACTTCTCCTTACTTCGTATTTTTTAGATGGTAACCCAATGGTTAATCCACCCATATTTGATGATTTTTGTTATTAGAATTAATCTAATAGGGCTGACTTTTTATTGGTGTAGCAATGCCGGACAAGGGCTATTTCACTTGGAAATATATTGCTATCTATATTTGCAAGTGAATATCGTTGTCACTGGTGCCTGACAACAAGCTGCTCGAAGTGGGTATCGAACCCGGAACCTCTGATTCAGATCCCGTTGCTCTTAACTGCTCACCTACGGGCGAGCCCTATAATCGATATAAAACTATTTTTTTGATTGATTAAACATGTAAACCGTCCTGCATAATATTGTTATAGCTACTCTCCCGCAGGTCAACAAAATATACATAACTGTTCAGGTCCGTCATTTCTAACATGTAAATATAAAATTGATTTATCATTAAATTCTGTTTGCATTATTGTTGTCGACTAATTTCACATTGTATGTAATTTATTTTGTTCCAAATTTATCAATCTTTGATAATGTGTGACAATTTTGGAGATTGCTAAAAAAGAAAAACAATTACACTTGGGGTAAGTCGGAACAAAACCTTGGAGCTAGTTGCAACATACAAGAATTATATATAGATTCAAGTGAAGTAGATTGAATGGAATTTATAGTTTGTAAGTTCTGGGTGCAATGTAAATTGCGTTATATCTTTTATTTGTATCATGATAATAATTGTAGTTTACGTTTATTTATAATAAAAAATTATATAACAAGAAGCATTATATATTTTATATGTATTTTATAGTTTATGATGATTTATAAAAAGAGTTACTTAAAAACAAGTCAATTTTCTTAAATATAAGTAAAGAATAAATGATCAGAGGTATTATTGTCGTTTTTTGTAACAGTGGGTGTTAAAACTAGCTCCATACACTGTGATTAATTGTGAAATGATGGTGACCATAGTTGTGAAATTATTTATTTTGCAAAAATATAATCAGTGGGCATCGAGATATATTAATTTAAAAAAAACTATAACCAGCTCCTATCTCTCCTATATGTTTCATAAAACGACAATGGAGTTTTTTGTATGCAACAAAATGTTGAAGTTACTTTTTGTCCAATAACTGCCCCTGTCCGTATGATATGTAAAGATAATTTCAAAACAGAGCAGATACTTTTTATTAAAATCGTGATTTTCATTCGCGATTCTACTTGCACCACATTTAATTTTTTCTTCGCCACGTACTAGAGTCGGTTGGAAGGTGAAGCATAAATTAATAAGGTTGTAAAAACTTTATTTATATGCAAATTACTTTTGCATATGCGCTACTAAAAACACTTCGCACGCAACTTTTTGTGGTGCAGTCAGAATCTTCAATGTCACTAAACAAGTCGACGATCAGATCAGATAAGAAATGTCGTTTTTTCGAATTATGACGTGGGGAGATAGAGATTTCGTGTTTGGAATGAACTTCAACCTAAGATCCAGGGAACGAGCAACAGAAATGGATAAAAACAAAATTCAAATTGTGATGCATCCGACGTGTGACGAATGGAAGCTGCTGGGGTGAAACCAATCGCTAATCACGCTCGCGCCGCGCTCGATCTCCGTCCCAACGAGATTGAACAAAACGAAGAGTCTCGGCCGTAGCGTGAAGCCAACGGCGCAGATCGAAATATTGGATGAAACGGGTTATGAAATCTTTTTATTTCACAATAATTCTGTCAAAATATAACTAATGTGACTAATTGTTATTGTATGCGAAGAAAATGTCACAGATTATGTGTGAAATTTGGATAGTTAATTTATCGTTCTCATATCTTAACAGCAATCAGGAATATACGTGATATAAGCTATTGGGCTGAAACTTCTCCATACTTTGTTTTTTTAGATGGTGAGGCGGCGTCCACTAATCAAGTGAGGTTTTTAGGGGAGGAGTGGTTTGACAAAAAATTACAAAATATCACCTGGGGGGAGGAGTATAGTAAGATATCAAGTGTGTTTATTTTTTACCAATTTTTTTTTAAAAAAATCAAACATTACCAAAAAAAAAAAATATTTTTTCTCGTAACTCAAAATACACGTGATGTTTGGTGGTTAATTTTAAATATCACTACAAATAACTAAGGTAAAAGGGGGTCCAAAAATCCTTAAAAAATTTATCACATAATTAATGGACGCCTCCTAATCCAATGGATAACCTATCCATATTCGATGATTTTATTATTATAATTTATCTGATAGGCAATGCCGGACAATGGCTATTTTCACTTGGAAATATATTGATATTTATTTATTTATTTATTTATTTTTACTAGCAGTCGGTACAATAATATTATAATAAGGCTCAAGTCAATATTTTATAGGTTTAATATAATAATTTAATTAATTATTAGCTATTTCATTACTTATTTATTTATTATTCAATTTATTTACTATAAACTTATTTATATTTGGTTAATTTTAATTATTTTTAAATATATCTAGTTTGTTTGTTGCAAGTACTTTTTTTTAAATTTCACAATATAATTATTTTATTTAATACTATTTATGTTATTTTATGATATTTCAACAAATTTAAGTGTCTTATATTATTGTTATTATTATTAATATTATTATTATTAACATTATCATTATCATTTTTATTATTATTATCAAGTATTTTTACGATATAAGATTTTTATTTTACAAATATTGAGGTATTTTGATAAAAGAAATATTTTGTTTTACAATTTTTTAAGTGTTTTTAAATTATAAGTTTTAGTTAACTAATTATTGAGTATTTTAACAATAACAGTTATATTTAAAAAAAATCTATATTTCCAAGTGAAAAGTTAATTTATCGTGATACAAAAATCTTACTATTCAATTTTTGAAAAAAGAAGTAGTTGAAGAACTTTTTTTTATTTAAGAATAATTCTGTCTAAATATAACTAGAGTGATTAATTGTTATGGTAAACTAAGAAATTGTCATATACCTTGTATGAAATCTGGATAGTTAATTTTAGTGATTCAAATATATTACTACTCTATTTTTTGCAAAAGAAGCAGCTTAAGAATTTTTTATTTGAGAATAATTCTGTTAGAATATAACTAATGCAATTATTATTATCTTCCCGTAGGGTAAGTTATAGTTATCGCTAAAAATAGAAAATGAAAGTTTTTATATATCTTTACGTTTCAATGGTTTCTGAACATTTTGGCATACATCAGAAAAAATGGTGTATGTGTGTGTATGCTTGTTACAATATTTCGTCTACAATTTTGGGCTCACGGATCAACCGATTTGAATGATTCATTCGATTTTTATTGACGGAAAGACGTGCTGATTGTTGGCAAAGGCAGGTCCAACGGTTTCTAAAATACAAGGCAAAAGATGCACAAAGTTCAATTTTTTACTTGTATCACAGTGTACTTGTATTAAATTTTTTTTTATTTTCTCTTTTAATCACAACTGTCCAGTTAAGGACATTTAATAAATGTGTGGAATTTATAATTGTCGGAAGTAAAGGGACATTGACAAAATAAAAAATTGATTTCAATTTTCGGAGGCAGGTCTAGCGGTTTTGAAGGTACAGAAGAAAAATTTCAAATTTTTCTGTCTTCTTAAGTCGTTGGCTGTACGTCTAAAATTATATAGAAATTCGATCGTGAACAACCGACCATATTCTGAGATCAACTACAGCATCTTATTGTTATTAGTCCCACGGCGTGTACAAATGGTGTAATACGAAATTAACCGTTTGTATTTTGTACGACTTACTTCCGAGGTTGTACACTTATTCAATATGTAGAGGAATTGTTATGTACAACCAGAAAACAGATCTTATCGTTTATTAGTTGAAGCAATTTAATTTGCCATGTAATAATAAATAACTGAAATAAATTTACATTCACTGTTCACTGACTGAGATTAAATTGTTGACTCTGAGTCTGAATATGTCATCATATGGACAATATAATTAAAGGATGTTAAAAATGAAAAAATCATTTAATTTTATTGGTTATCAAAGCTTGTTTTTCTATAAATCATTGCCGTAAATGTATTAAAAATTCTAAACAATTAATTTATTTTATTAATAAATATTCCAATAAGCCTGAATATAAATTGCACGATGTTTGAATAAGAAAAATAACCATGATCAAAATTTCACAGTACTACTCTAAATATACTATTATTCCTAACAGACGCGATGAGTCACAGAAAATTACATCAATCAAGTTATTACCAAACATGAAGATACATTTGTATACAAATTGCTAACATAAACTACTATTTCTATTAAGTATAAAAAATATGAAACATGGTCATTTATGGGCAATCATCATTTGAAGATTCATACGTGATATTTGCAGCCAAATAAGGTACCCGTCTGTAGCAAATTCAAGGCGATCATGCAATCACTTCGAAAGACTTGGATATATGCTAATTAGGAAACTTGCTATTACCAAAATCTTTGGTGCTTATACAATTCATTCATCTTACCAATTGGAGACCGGTTTATTGTCCGCTCTAATTTGGCAATAGGTAAAATGATAAACAACTTAAGTTCTAGGCAGATTAAATAGATAATGTTTAATTTAATAATGTTGTATAAATACTTCTATGATGTAATATAGTAATAGCAATAAAAATTAAGGACGCTTTCTGGTAATTTTTAACTTCCCAAAACATCAATGTTTTCTCGATGTATCAAGCCATTTGACACTAAAATTGGAAAAACTATATGTGTGTGCTATATAATTGTGATCACTATGGACTTGGGAATTGTAAAAATATTGTTGGAATACAACAATATTTTTATTTTATATATAATATTGAGCTGATTAATTTATTTATTTCATTCGATTCAGTTACTAGAATAACATTTTGGAACCATTGGTTTAAACTAAATGCAGGATGTATTATTTAAAATGCAGCAAGAAGAACTTAAAGTACTAATCTGCTTATTATATTGTTATGAAGCAGTGTACAGAGCTCAACGCCCAGCATTCAATTTAATAATTGATAATAATTACTTAATAATAATATAATCTTGTGGTAAAATGTAAGGTTTGATAGAAAAAATTGATACAAAAAATTGATATTCTATCACCTAATTATGATGTGCATTATTATGTGCGTAACAACGATGAATAACGTTAAAATTAATTTCAAAGTTAGTGAAGTTTAGCTTTGTTTAGTTAGCAAAGTTTAGTGTAGCTTAGTTTTGATGGTATTTTAGAAAAATGTGTATATATTATATTTTGTTTTTTCTTAAATTGTTGGATTTTAATAATAATAACGATCCAACTTAATAATAATAATAATAATAGAGTTCCAACTCTATTCGGAGAAAAATAGTGTGAAAGTTTTCCCATTGCCATTTCACACCACAGTGTCCAAATGGGCTATTTTCAATTAGAAACGTATTTGTAAAACTCACAAAAACTTACAAAAAAGTGCGCGTAAGGTTCATACGCGATTGAAGTAAAACTTATTTGCTACTGTACAAGTTGGCATTTAAGTAAAAATAAATACTTCACATAACAATTTTGAATAATGTTTATTAGTAATATGGTAACACTCATGATGCACACACTTATTATTGTCAATCATTATACACATTTATATAATGATAAATTATAAATTATATATTTATAATAGCATTAAAAATATGTATAATATTTAAAACAATAATGTAATTAAAGTCATACTTCAAATATGACATGATCGGTTTGTCATTGTAATTAGCATTTCGAAATGAACCTTCATTAGAGGAATGAAGTAATTGCTTATTAATAAATTATATATATTAATAGTATAGGAATGATTTTATTGAAAGCCGTAACGCACTTCCGTTGCATTTGCACGTATTTACACCATAGTCGCGCCTAAAGAAGTTTTACTTCCAAATTTTTTAAAATAAAATTGGTTAATGTTATTATGTGACAAATAATGCAACCAAAAAGTAGTATGTTCATGGTTTAAATAAATAATTTCATTCAATTTCAGTACTGCCCTCTGTTTCCTTTCTGTTTGCGCTAATACCATAATGGCATTAAATGATATAAAAGCAATTTACTATCAAATCAAACACATAATTATTTATAAAATAAATTACTTTAAATGAATTGTAACAAATTGTAATGATTTCAAGTGCAAAGAGGCGCCTGCAATCTGAAGTCAATTACTTCTTCTTTGTATAAACGAGTCTGTCTAAATTGCTCGATCAGTCACGGTAATACAGAATAAACATTGATTAATTAACAATATGTGAAAGTGCCTTTTATATCTCTGACAACAAAAGGCAGAAGCACAAAAGCAATTAATTTATTGGATTGTATATGAATATACCCATCGAGTATCAATCGAAGTAGTAAAAGTCATAAAATGACCGAGAAAAAAAAATGCAAAAAAATTAATTCTACTTAGAATAAGAAATACAATTAAGTAGGAGTTTCCTATAATAAGAAACCTATACTATAATTTATTATATGTATATCTATATTTATTTATCATTTGCTATTGTACGTGACTGATAGAGCAATTTCAGGAATTTATGTATTTTTGTAACGTGTATTAATTGAAGAAAACTGTGTGTACTGTGTCAACAGAGGGACATATTGACATGCGTTAACACGTTCAGTCAACATTCAAGTCCCCATCCTTTTGTCAATAGTAAAATTACCGAGGAACGGATAATGAGAATATAAAGTACGGATTATTGGAATGCCCAAATAAAATTTTATGAAAACTGGTACTATTTTTACTTCATTAATTTAATATTTCATGTGATATATTTGCTTCAGATAATAAAATTACATTCAAATTTAACTTCTAAAATATTTAGCTTCTAATTCTTAAATTTAAGATTTTATAACTATGACTATTATCTCAATAAAATAAAGCATTAACATGAATAGCATTTAAAATACAAATAACTTTAGTTCTCTACAGAAGAAGTAAAATGCTATGACTCCCATGAGAGCAATATGCATTATGTAAAGTTCATGTTTTGAATTCTCTCGAGCATTAAAACCATTAACAAGAAAACATAAAATCTTACTTTTGTCAGTGCATAAAAGTGAAAAAGAATGAAATGTAATTCACGAAGAAAAAGTTTATGTTTTTTCTAGAATATCTTATTTGTTAATTTTATGTTTTCTTGCCATTTCAAGTCCTTCTGAATTTTTTGGGTCGATTCTTCGTAATTGATTGTTGAAATATAGTTTTTTTGATAATTTTGATAAAACTTTTTTGATGATAGAGTTCATAGTTTTAAAGAACATACTAAAGTAATACGACCCTAATAGATGTACATTAAATAAAAAAAAATTCAAACGTTTTCAAAAATGGACGGGAAGCTCAACTTGCTTTAAGGGGGTATTCTAGTGTAGAGCAATGGATTTTAGGTCATTTTTAAAGTGCCGTAAAAGAAAGCAATGAATTGAAAATTGTATAAACTGGCAGCTGATGAAGTATGTGGTCTCAAAAAATTGGCACCTCAGTCTTGACATGATTTCAGTCTTCCTAGCCATCGGAAATGCAAGTAAAAAGATTTTTTTTTACAAGTTGGCGACTGTTTGAAAAAAAAAGTGTTTTTTTACTGTTTTTTGAGTTTCTCGAATTTTTTAAAAATAGTAAAAATTGAAATTTGGGGATAATCCTAGTTCGGGCTATAGATAGGTCTATAAACAAGACTCTCTGAACATTTCAAGTGAATCGGTCGATTAAAACTCGAGAAATCGTGTCAACAGTACTGAAAAAGTCTGTTCTGAGAAAAACGCATTTAAAGTTTTGCGTGAAGCCAAACCAGTATGGAGACCAAGTCAGTAAAATGCCTATATCTCCGAAAATAATTCGAATTTTCAAAAACCTTCTCGTACCCATATTCTTAGATTTTAACTATCTATGAAAATATAAAATAAAAAAAATCGATTTTTCGAATTTCTACACTAAAATACCTCCTTAAGGCAAAATTCCAATTATTACTAGTTACTAAATAATTGTACTACAATTATTTAGTAGGCAGTAATCATAGCAAATCCATCTGACTAATAAAAATAATAATAAATTGGGTAGTATTAAGATGATAAGCAATTTAATATTTTTATTAGGGGCCATCCATTAATCATGTAATTGATTTTTAAAGTATTTTTGGAAACCTCTTCCCCCTTGCTGATATGTGAATTTAACATGAATACGTAATCGTAAATTTTTTACTTTTTTTGAAAAAGTTAGATTTTTTCAAAATTTATTTTTATCCCCATCCCTTATAGTATTTCTTAATTTTTCGTCAAACACTTCCCACCCTACGAAACCCCACGTGATTAATGGACAGCTCCTTACTTAATTGATAAGATTTGGAATATATTTAAATGCATCTTCAAAAAATTGTACCATAAAAATAAGAATGTACAGTAATTTAAAATACTATTATGATAAATTTAACACTACTATATTCTGATAGACGATTCTATTAGTTTAAGATATATACCATTTATCAAAATTAAAATTTCGAGAAGCATATTGTTTCTCAGCTATCTGAAAAAAGTTACAATTGAATAGTAAAGGCCTTACTGTTAATTAGTACAATCAGCTACTCTACACTATTCCATTCAGCAAAACGTTTAAACAAACCGAATTTGTGAGTCAGACCAGTTCTTTATCTCGTTTACAAATACAAATGAATAAAACACGGAACGGAAAAGGTTCATTAGCCGATGTATTGTTACATTTTATGATTTAGTTTGTACTTATACATTATTGTTGATTCGCGGTCTGTTGTGAACCGCGCTCACCTCGACCGATGAAGGTGTGAAGCACGTTCTGTTCGGCCCACACGTGCTAAACGCTCAAATAAACAGAAAAGGGAAATATAAAATGTGTTCGAGGGGAACGCTATGTCTATTTACACAACGCCAGCGACAAACTAAGATCCACCGACGAACGAAAAACGAGGAACGACGAGAAATTCGAAGGTTTCGTAATCTGGAAATGGTAATACGATCTCGTGGATGGAACTACAGCATTTGGTACACGGATTTTTATACATTTCTTACGAGCTGATAGAAATTCAATAAAATTTGGAAAAAGACTAGTATTAAGGTGACCATATTTTTTTGCATGAAATGGTGAGCTAAAAACTTATATGTCGGTTCAAATTTTCTAGTTCAAATATATTTAAAAAAATATCGGCAATCAAACTATTTTTAAAAATCCGGGACAATCCTGGACAAAACACCTATGACCGGGACAAATATTGCTCTTAGAAAAAACCGGGACACTAGGAGAAAAATCGGGACTGTTCCGGCCAATCCGGGACGTATGGTCATCTTACTAGTATATAAACATCTAGTTAAAATACTCTTTATTTATTTTATTTTATTAGTTTTTCAACACCAAACAAATCTTACCAGTACAATGAGCTGTTACTACAAATCTTCTCCTTAACAACATCGTTCTTAGAAGACAACCCAACGATTGGCCTATCTATAATTGATTTATATTTTTATTACTACTATTATTTCTCTAATACTGATAATATGTACATTTAAAATGTGATGCAGCAAGCATTAATATTTTCAAGAGAAAAATAATTACAGCCTTCATATTAGGCTAGCTAAGGGAGGCATCACACATAAAGTAGTTGCAAGACTAAAAATCTAACCCCTGAACATTGACAACCCCATTTAATCAAGATAAACCAATTCTTTCTTCGACTATTTCGATATCATGATTAAAATTCCATTAGCTGTTATGATAAACCTACTTCTTAACGACGTGGTTTTTAAAGGACAACCCAACGCTTGACCTACCAATCTATTATTTTTCTAAGTTAATGGTAACAATATATTTTTAATTTAATGCAGCAAGCCAGAAAGAGTCATTTTCACTTGGAAACATATTTAGATCTATATTTTCAAGATAGAATCAATTACAGCTTCATATTAGACTAACTAAGAGGGACAACACACATGGATCCCTGAAGTTGCAAGACCAAAAATCTAACCACTGAGCATAGACAACCCCATTTAGTCAAGATAAATCAAATCTTTCTTCGACTATTTCGATATCACAACAGATCAATTAGAATTCTATTAGCTGCTATGATAAATCTTCTCCTTAACAATGTAGTTTTTAGAAGACAACCCAACGATTGACTTACCAATCAATTTTTCACCATTATTTTTCTAATATAATGTTGACAATATATTTTTAGTATAATGCAGCAAGCCAGAAAAGGCATCTTCTACTTGGAAACATATTTAGATCTATATTTGCAAGAGAGACATTATAACAGATTCATATTAAACAAGCTAAAATAATGTGGGTATAGATTTATAAAACAAAGAGCCCTATAGCTCTACAAAGCCAAAATTCTTAATACTGAACCTCGACAACCCCATTTAGTAAAGATAAACCAAAACTTCCTTCGACTATTTCGATATCACAACAGAACATTTAGAATTTCATTAGATGTTGTCGTTGATCTCTTTAACAACGTCGTCTAGAAGACAACCCAACGATTGGCCTATTTGTAATTCACATATATATTTATTACCTTTAATTTTCTAATTTTCATATATTTTTTAATTTAATTCAGCAGGCCAGAAAGAGCTATTGTCACTTGGGAACATATTTAGATCTATATTTTCAAGAAAAATATCATTACCGCTTAATATTAGACTAGCTAAGGTGGATATCAAACTTGGAGCTCTGTAGTTGCAAGATCAAAAATCGAGAACCCCATCTAGTAAAAGTAACTTGATTCTTTCTTCAACTATTTCGATGTCACAAAAGAACATTTAGAAACCTATTAGCAGCTGTGATAAACTCTCCTGAACAACGTCGTTTTTCGAAGTCAACACAACAATTGACCACTATATTTGATATATTTTTATAACGTTTAATTTTCTAATTCTCATATATTTTTAATTTAATTCAGCAAGCCAGGAAGGGCTATTGTCACTTGGAAATATATTTAGATCTATATTTTCAACAGAGATATCATTACAGCTTCATATTAGATTAGTTGGCTTCATATTCGGGGGTATCGAATATGAAGCCTTATAGTTGCAAGATCAAATATATTACCATTCAGCCCCATGAATGTAAATGTGTTTTTTGTTTTGATGTAGTTGGTTTGGTTTCACAGTACAATTGCTCAAAGTCAATTTGGATTTTTATGCCCCGCTCAACCCTAAGTATATTCTGTTTTCTATAGGGCAGTATGTTATGAATATACAAAATATATAAATATTGACAAAATTATCAATTGTTATTAAGGTAATTTTTAATTGATAATAATATTTACTTAATTTGTGTCACAGTATTTCATTATAGGTAGAAAGTATTCAAAACTATACCTCATCAGTAAATCCAAAGTATCATTAAAGATATTTTATTATAGGGAAATAATAATTCACATGATTCAAAATTCTTGATTTTTATCATTACCAAGCTGAATTTATAATTTCTCCCAATAAAAAACCCATATTTTTTAAAGGCCACGTCGATTATCCAAATGGTTTAAGCAATTCGAAGTAAGTATGCCATATTCTCTAATGACTGTCGACAGCTTTTTTATGTGCACATTTCAAGTGCAAAAGTAACGAACGACACGGAATCTTACTGATATTGATTGCAATCAAGTTATGCACGGTACATAAATTCCGAATCAATGCACACTTTTATAACCAAAATTTAATTCGCCGACATCGCTATAAAATCGTGGGATTTCTTTTTTAACGAGATAGCTTTTATTGATGTTCTATAAAATAATTCAAACAATAAATTTTTGTTTTATTTTCATGCTTTTGACCCGGGCGACGTAACTGCAGGAGTGGGTGAACATCACGACTTGGTCTTGTTCGACTGACACTTCGATTTAACCTTTTGTCTTTTCAAATTGGCGTCTTCTGACATTATTAACGATATGCTGATACTAAAACTAATCAGCCCAAAGTAATAAACAGATAGATTAACGATTCATGAATAATAAAATATAATTAAAACTGCAAAAGATAAAGAATATGGTGGTTTCCTTGTTAATAAATCAAATTTATTGCGGGCAATTTAAGCATGCTGAAGATTTCTGAAAAAATCATTAATTGGTATCGCGATATAATCAAAGGTTGAATTCAAAATAAGAAATTGGTTGCCTTTCACTTCTAATCAATCGGTTGTATATTATTATCAACCTAATTGATGTTAAACAACATGCTATGAAGTTGTAATTATAGAGAAAATCAATATTTAAATATATATTTTAATCTTTTTGAATTTCTGTATTAAAGAACTATACGAGACCACCAGTCTGATGTTTATTTCCTGATGTTTATCCAAAATAATAGTATAGTCTTTTACTACACACTTTTTTCTAACAATATTCTGTACTTTAAGCTCTACATCTAAATTCTAATATTTTTTAAATGAATCATATCACTACTTTTATGGAATAGGTAGGTAGCATACGCTAATTGAATTATATTCACAAGTAAACTAAATACACGTCATTTTCAATGAACAAACTCTACAAGTCACACGAATTTCACATTTTTTTTACTAACAACGTACATATTTATATCTCTACATATATATATGACACCATATATTTTTCATTACTGTATATTTTCCAGTCAGAACTATTTAACAACAGGATATGCTTCTATAATTTGATGTAGGCGTTATGAAAAAATATCTATCCAGAATCGAGCTTGACATTGATTGACGTTGACAGTATTATTCATTGTACAAACCAAGATTATAAAAGTGTAAAATATGATCTCAATTTGAATGTCACTAAAGTTAAGTGAATAACCTATTGTAATAATATACAATATTATCAGAGAGCAATAATGAACTAATTAATGATACCTGTAAAAAATTATTGAAAACATTGTTTAAAAGATTTAATGGTTTCTAACCGCCAATGGTAAAAAACAGCCAATAAATGTATAATATTGACAATATATTGGTGTACATTGATGTTTAAAGATGAAGCTTGTTCAATAATGTTCAATAATTTATTAGGTACCTTGTCATTTTATTTCAGATCATAGAGTATGATAAAATTATTCAAAATATGCTGTGTCCATATTATACTAGTTTATCTATGGCAGTAACATACAACCTGGTACGAAATAAAGAAACTTATTATTAATGATTGACTTACACGACGAATTTTGCATGATGATAGAGTTTATAGTCAAAACAAAATCTTCAAAACATTATAGGCCTATGAGAATTGGTTTAATCATAAAAATGTTATTCAAAACTTCAACAAAATCCTAAAAAATCCTCAGAATTGCCTTGCTAGTGTATTGTTTTCTTGTTAACATATTACTAGTAATTGTTACTGTAAATTAATTCATTTCAAAAGTTTAGTTTTAAATAATTATTACCAATAGTGGATATAACTGTACATGGTCGCAAATAGATCGGTTAGAACGGATATAATCGCAGCTCATACTCGTATGCAAATACACGAAGGAAGACGAAACTACCGCCGCAAATGACTCTTTAGCCAACAACATCTGAATACCAGATGTTGGCGTTCGGCCAAACATCTCATATTTGAACAAATTGTGTCCGTTCTTTTATTTGGCTTCGGAATTATTTATTTACAGACATCACACACAGGTGAAATACAACCGGATAGTATATTTCGGTGACGAGAAAATGAGACAAACGCAGGACCATATGGCGATGAAACTTTCTCGTTGGTATTGAAGGCACTTCTATTCGAGAGAAACGCATAATTCACGAAGGCGGTGTTGTTACTGAGACACGCAAAAGCAAAGGTCTTTGCATAATGCGTTTGTTACTACGCTTATTAATCACATTCCATATGCTACAAAACATGGTTTCTTACCAAAATACGAATATTATAAGCCAGAAAAGATCTAGAAATCTGTTAATGTTGGGAATAATGGGCCGCGCCAATCTTTCATCGTGACAATTTGAAATGATGCTAATTTGCAATTTGTATTAATGATGCCGATTATTCATACATATCGGGAAGTTTATGCTACTTGCCATCAGGAAAAATACACTTACATCTAATTTAATATGTGCAGACTTAGGGGTCGTTCAAGTATTACGTAAGCACTATAGGGGAGCAAAGGAGTTGTTGATTTGCTTATTTTGGGTTGACATGGGGGGCAGATAAGTCCGGATGATGATTACGTCAAAGGTAGTATTTTTATTTTTTTACATTAATTGCAAAATGTTTACGTAAGCATGGGGGTAGGGAGTAAGAGCTTTGATTACTTTTGCTGACAAGGGGGATGGGGAAGGGGTAAATAATTGTAATAAAAGTGCTTACGTAATACTTGTACAATCCCTTATTGACAAGAAAGATAAAACCTTAAATTTTCTAAAATTTATGATTCAATGTAACAGAATTAAGAATAAAGTAAGCAGGAGCAATCAACATAAGCCCAAAATTATTTTTTTTTAATATAAAGTACAGGTAATAATATGAGTTAAGTACACAAAATTGCATGTCTAGCATAATTGTCTGCTATAATTTCTTCTGACTATTTTTTATTACTTTACGACCAAGTAATAATAATCAATAACGATGATGAAGAATAAGATAATTAATAATGATAATACAAGTAAATTATGTAATTAACGGCACAAACTACAGTCAGTTACCGTCATAAGTCTGCAATAAAAAATTTTACGGTATAAAAAATTAAGTCAGTGCAAAATTTCCTTCAAATTTCACGCATCGCCATAATACCTTGTAATCAAGAGTTCGGGCGACACTCGTCCGTGGCGGATTGCGAACGCCATGCACTTGAACGCGAGAGGAACGAATTCGAAAATAATGTAATAGCAATTCAGTTTCAGTGCCCGCAGCGAACACATATCGCATCACACACGACTGCAGGAAAACACCATCTCACAAGTCCATTCATTTAATATGTGCAAGAAGAAAACACATTATTCCAGGAGGATTTGCCCTATAAAGAAGCATCAAGTTTGAAGCAATTTCAAATGGACTAATCAGACGCAATGCAAGAACTGGCGTGCACAGAAATTAGTTTTGCGTTTATTGTCAAGAAGATAATCAAATGTTCAGGTGCTCACTTTATAGCAATAAGACAATTTGTGACACTTCAAGGGTACCCATCTACTAGAGTAGTTTGCAATCCACGCAAGTAAAAAATGAGCTAGAGGCAGATACGAAAAAAGAGATGTAGCATGATGTCCGGAGCAATATCCTCGATTTCGCGAGATATAGCCTATTAAATGTTTCAACAAGCACTATTAAAAAATTAGCAGTACAAAATAATGGCTAGCACCCGGGTTGAAGATTTTTATGCGGGTCCGTAGCAAAATGGTGAAAATTAATAGTTCAAGCGAAGAAAAGCAAGTCTATGCAATTTTCTGCTTTGTACCCAAGAATGGTAAGAATTATGCCTTTCGCAAGCTATTAAATACCATATTTAGGTGAAATATTTTATAAATCACTCAAATCGGACGCTCCGTTCTCCCAAAAAGTAAATTGCCGGTGCGGTTAACCTGTGCTCTCGAAATCGTTGACTAAAGTTTGTATCCAAACATGCATACACACACATACATCCAGTTTTTTTAAAGATCTGCGAAAAATTGTCATTTTCTATTTTTTCCTATTGCAATGACCAACCCTAAAGGAATTTAAAAAAAAAAACAAACGGAATTGAAAAAAAAAACAGAAAGCGCTATAGTTTCCTGATCTTTATTTTGAGTTTTTTTGTATGAAATTTTGTATTTTTAAAATTTTCTTCTGCTGAATGATGACACACATCTAGTATCAAAACTAGTACAAGTAAATATATATACTAAAAGATAAAGTTATATACATTTTTGTTCTCTCAGCATATTTTCTAGATCGAGGATTTGGTTTCTTTTGCAATAACTTAAAGTTGCGCGCACGAAGACGTGTAATGGATTTAATGATAAATAATGATATAATAAGTTAATTTTTTAGTTGCAATGCACTTTTGTTGCTGAAATGATTGCGTTTTGTTCCTTCCGTTTTCACATCTTGGCAAGTAAATCTATTAATATTATTTTGTAATGTTTATTGATAGTAAAAACACCTGTGCAAAATTGAATTTATTGAATAGAATTTCGAAGTAAATCAAATAATGCAATATAATAAAAAAAGCCAAATATGATGTATGGTAGACTCATAAATAATTTGTTAGATAATGTGTACCATACAAGATATTACTTGTAGCTTGTAGCATTATGGTCAACTTATAGATGCTATTTAGAATCTATAAGAATTATTTATTAATTTCTATAAGACAGATTTAGAAATTTTTATCATTTTGCTACGGACCCGCATAGAAATCTTCAATCCTGGTGCTAACGATACTTTTGTACTATTAACATCAACTCTATCAAATCTTTAATTTTGTTCAATTGTTTTAAAAAATACTGCTCATATGTAGAATGCATATTCTGTGGCTAATTTTGCATCCAGAATTGCTTTTTATTTAGCTCCAACTTCTCTAATGCCCTCTTTGGTGAGTTGCTTCATCTAGAATTCCGACTACGAGAAAACTCCACTTTTCGAATTTAATCAGATGTAAAAATTAAACCGCAAAGAAATTTAATTCATATCAATAAATTAAAATAGAATAAAAAAATCTTAAAAATTGCTTAGTTTTACGTATCTCAAAAGACTTTCATCTATACATCTCTTATCAAGGTATATTTTGCGGTAAGAAAAACATGACATTCAGAACTAAGACAACTAATCTTTAAGAACAGTCAAAATATTGAAAGTAATCCTAAATCTAAGTCAGTACCCAAGTCTTCACGGATTCTGTAAAGCTCAGGCGGAGAGCCCGAGCGAAGAGGCTGCGGGCATCAGCAGCGCAAGAGTTTTAATTAGGGAACGAATCCGATTAGATACGATGTACCCGTACCAGCCCGGAACAAATCATGAGAATTTGTTGGGCGACCTCATACACAATCGAGCGTTAATTCGATCGAGACCAATCCAACGAAGACGCGACACAATCTTGTATTTCTTTTGTAACACCTTTACATTTTGCCTTTGGATCCGTGAAATTGCATTTATTAAAGATAAAACACATTACTCTCAAAAATAAATTCAATTACATACGTATTAGTATCTACTATTGAAAAATTTTCGTTTACTTTAGTACTGTTGATTTACATTAACAAATATAAAGGTAAATTGTATTTAGATTTTTAATTTTATTCATGACTATAGTTGGGTTTCCCATGTCTAAGTGATTAGAGACATGAGCTTCGATGCAGAGATTCCAGGTTTGATACTTGCTTTGGACAACCTGATGTAAAGCAGTAGTTACATTGGTTTTTATTTGAAATTACAGTTAACAATATTTTTCCAGATGAAAATAGCACTTAGCTGATTGCTGCATCTAATAAAAAGTCAGCAGTAATTGAATTTCAAATAATAAACTTATCAAACAGAGATAGGACAACCGTTGGGGCATTAAGAAGTCATCACAGTAGCTAAAGGAATGTTTAAGTTCTGATTACTGTTATTAATTTGAGAAAAACTAAATATATTAGTTGAACATTTTATATGGAATCTACCAACTATACTGTATCCAATATTTGAACCATTCAACCAATCCAACATTACTTCAACTCGAAAATTCAAGTTTTATATAAAAAACACAATTTTTTATTTCTTTTGTAACACCTTTACATTTTGCCTTTGGATCCGTGAAATTGCATTTATTAAAGATAAAACACATTACTCTCAAAAATAAATTCAATTACATACTTATTTGTATGTATCATTGAAAATGTTTATTTTACTTTTGTACTGTTGATTTACAAAAACAAGTATAAAGGTGACTTGTACTTAGCTTTTTAATTTATATCATGATTGTAGTTGGGTTTTCCATGGCTAAGTGATTAAATCCATGAACATCCATGAAAGATTCCGGGTTTCGGACAACCTGATGTCAAGCAGTAGTGACATTAGTGTTTATTTGAAAATACAGCTTACAATATGTTACCAAATGAACACAGCATTTAGCTGATGGCTGAATTCAATAAAAAGTTAGCGGTAATAGAATTTCAAAACAAATAGATATAGGACAACCGTCGAGGCATTAAGAAGTCATTACAATAGTTATAGGAATGGTCAAGTTGTGATTACTGTTATTGATATAAGAAAAAATAATTATATTTGTAAAACATTTTATATGAAAAATACCAACTACTGTACTATATCCAGTATTTAATATTACTTCAACTTGAAAATTAAAATTTTATATAAAAAACACCATTTTTAAAAAGTTTTTTTAGTTTAGCGATTTTTTGAGGTATCTATTAATAAAAACAAGTCTATTAAAGCGCTTTTACTACACTAGTGAAAATATTTGAATTTATAAAATTGATATAAATAAATTTTATTACAATATAATCACTACAGTAATAAATCAATCTGCATCGCATCAGACGTCCTCTACTATGATTTACTACGTATATCGTGAAACATTTTTATATCGAATTATAGATTTTATTGCAAACAAATTATATATTTAACAGAACTACAACCATGTAAAATTGTATAATCCTATATTTAATAGTCTAATAAATCGTCTTTTTCTCAAACAAAACAGAAACAGGTTAGGAGTTTTTTTTATAAAAAATGAATACGTACTAAAATGACATATATCAAGCAAAGGTAGTATTAAAAATTTAGTAGAAGAGCTTTTTATATTAAATCCCTATAATAATATCTACGCTTTTCTACCTGTATCAAAGAGGGTCACGTCAAATCATATGTTTCAGACAAGTGGATTCTAAACTTTTTTCGTTTAAGAACAGGTATATAAATTTTAAAGAAATATAATTTAAAATAAAAATATATAATTCTTAACACTTACTTTTAATTTTCGTTTACTTTAATTGTAGTAATAATGTAGATTGAGATTAAGTGAAGAAATCATTGTTAATTCAATATGATCAAACATATGTAGAAATTAAAAAGGAAATATAATGAAACTGAAAGTTTTTGAAAATCACTAATATTCCATTTATTGTATTCATATAGTGTGAGTATAGTTAAAGTTTTTCTGGATATTTATTATAATTTATGATTTTTTTGTTTGTTTTTTTTTTTAATTATTTAATAATTAATCTTCTCCATATTTCGGTGATATAAGATGTCTTTTTTGTCAGAAACTATTAAAAACAAGTTGATTTATTTTTATGGAAAGTGAATATGGAAAGTGATTTTTTTTCAATTTTCAAATAATTAAAAAAGTGTATAAAAAAATTTCTTAATAATAAATTATTAAAAACAAACACACTCTTGTATACATTTATATACTTCTTCAATTATTTGCAAAGTAAATTCTTTCAAATTTTAAGTGTTTCTCATATCTTCAAAACGTAGAATGAAATTATTTTCCATTATTACTCGAGAAGTTTACTTTAAAAAAAATTGAGAAAATATTAAGTAGCTTTATTCATAGCATTTTTTAAAAAAAATTATTTGGCAGACCTTGCATTTTTTGATATTGAAATATATAGCAAATAAAATTATTATGGCTTTTATGTTATGTCTTTACAGCTTTTCAAGTTACTTTCTATACATAAAGTTTCTCGATGGATATAAAGTTTTTCTGACATTATTGTCGATATATATTTTTCTATCAATTTTCTCAAGTATGAAAGATATATCTAGCACAAAAAATGTTGTGATTTCCAATACTTGTAATATTGATAAAACTTTTATTTTCTTTTGCAAAGATTTCATATTTAAGGTACTAACAACAGACAAAACTTTAAATTACTGTTCTCTCACAAACTTGACTTCAAAGGTAAAAACTATATATTACTCTTGTATATAAACAAATACTCTGTATATTTTTAACGGTATTTCAGAGCCATTACTCAACTCATTCGACTAATTAAAAATCTAGGTGAAGCGACTTCCATATTGCTTTGCTACATGTCAATTACCATCAATTTAAAAATACATGTGTAACACAAATATGCTATTTAAATAAATAGTACAGTTGCTTTTCAATTATAATTACATATACTAATTAATTTCATTCGGTACTCCTAACCTACTTCTCTATCAGTTGTGGCAAGTTGTTAAACTCGGCTCGCCATTAGCCGCGTAATTAATAATTCGTCGTTTATCATTGCTCACACTAATGAAGTGACAATCTTGAATTTATTAAATCTACTATTCTAAAAATATAATTTGGCAACGGAACCGTCTGCGAATAAATTCGAATTAATGGCAGAAAAAATAACCTATGCTCGCAATGAGAAATTTAGATGAAAGGAAAGCTGATTTTTTTAAATATTTTTGATTGTAAAAATAAATTGCCCTCATAATTTATTAAGTTCTGTGCGCAATGGTTTAATGAAATTCTTCAATTGCAGAAGTATTTTAGAGCTTTAAAATGTATTAGATAAAATGATAAAAATTTACTTTTAATTAGCTATAGAATGGTTGGGTATTCCATGATGTAAAGATTAAGCTCACGGACTCGTATGAAAGTGGTAGTGAATTCAGACCCCCTTTTGGGCAATCTGACATCGTGCAGTACCGATGTCCAATCTCACTCGAAAATATAGATCAAAAATATGTTTTCTATCAAAAATTGACAATTATAGGCACTGCGATGTGAAATGACAATGAGAAATCTCTCACGCTATTCTTCTATAAATCGAGTTAAAGTTTACCTCAGCTCACGGACCTGCCTTAGGGCAGTACTACCCCTTATTATAGGTAAAAAAAATCATAAATTGTCATCAACAAAATAGTAATATGCTCTAAAAATATTTACTTGTTTACATTGCATAATTTAATTTTTTAATTTTTGAATATGATTCTTAGACTTGACTGAGCTTCTTCAAAAAAAGCCAAAAAAAATTAGAGTTACCACGTGTAAAGTTAAAATTTTAGTTCGCATTTTTCAGCCTGCTATCATGCAGCAGTGATATTGCTTTTCACTTAACAATATAAATCTAAAATATATTTTCGAATGAGAATTAAGCCCTTCATCACTGCATCAAATTAAAAATATATCATCAGTATCAGAAAAATTATAATAAAGTAATCAAATATATTTAGGCCGACCCTTGGGTTGCCTCCTAAAAAGCATATTCAAGACTCTAGCACAAAGAACTCTTTAAGTTCTGAATGCCGTTCAAAAATAAACTAAATAAATTTAAAAAAAAATAAAAAAAATGTTTCATTTATAATTAACATTTAGATAAAACTAATTGTAAATAATTTATATACTAGTAAAACAGAACAAAATTACTTGATTTGACAAAAAATGTCACATTACATAACATTCAAAATATTTTTTCTTCGTTGGGGAAGCGCTGAGAAATACGATTCAGAAATAAGACGGGCTCAGACAAAAAGAACAAAAACCACAAATAAGGCTCTTATATAAAAAAGATAGAAAAAAATAATGATATAGAATTACGTAGAATAGTGGAGGATTATAAGAACTAAATGAAAATTTGTTGTTTATAAGTCTGACACCTTTTTATTAGCCACACGTTACGCAGACGAAGTTGCAAGGCCATTCTTTAATTAATTTTGGAATTGCCATTCTAAAATCGTATGAAATTTATGCATTGATTTTAGCTTTGTTATGCATATATTATTTAAAATAAATTAATATTAGAAAAATTATGAGTCATAGGTAATATATATTTTAGATTGACTTTAGAATTTATCTAACAATAAGATAAATCATGTTTTTAGAAAATATCTGGGAAAAATAATAGTGGTGTATTTTAATTTATATGCATTCGTATGCCAAAACAGTAGCTCACTTTTGTTATTATTTTTAAATTTCTATTTGACTCGTACTTTGTCTTATTATATAAAGACATTTAGTAATTGTCTTTTTAACAGATGGCTTTTAGAACAAAACCCAGTAGTAGCCCCTTTTAGTTGTGATACATTGTTAACATACAGAATCAGTATTTTTGAAGCAAAGCATCGAAAGGCTATTTTCTCGAGTAAAAATATGATGTCACTACTACTTGATATCAAGATGACAAAGGTGGGAATCGAAACCAGAAGCAGTAGTCGTTACACCAAAACTGAATTTAATCGGTGCAATATAACAAACTACTTAATATTCTTTAAATAAAACATCGAGCTGAGAGTTCAAAATGCTGCAGAAGTTAAATTGATCCCTTTAAAACTTTAGCAATTACAAGATTCAGCTAACAGTTATTATTTTCAATAAAAATGCATTGTTTGCAAATAGATGTATAAAACCATATATGTTGTTAGATTTTCTATGATTTTTGTACTTATAATTTGCTGCTATCTACTACTCTCCAGATTTTGCTTTCATCAAAATCAATGGAACTAAACTAACTAAAATAAAAACCATACACATTTGCACCCGAATCGGTTTCGTCGTGGATGAAAAATTGTATCCACACCAAACACACACACAAACACATAGACACACACATCAATTTTTTCAAAGGTATGCCAACATGTTCAAAAACTTCTGAAACGTAAAGATATGCAAAAAAATTAATTTTCAATTTTTGTACAAATTACTAAGGGAAGTTAAAACTCATTTAATATGAAATATGACTTCATATAATGTGAGCGCAGCACCATGGGTTGAATACATCACATCAATGTTTAACTGAACCCCATCTTTTTTATCGTTTTTTGCCCATGAAAAAGAATCAAAAGCGAAACTTATCTGCATAATAAAGCCGGTAATTATACATTTAATGCGATATATTCAGATCGATCCTCGTATGATGGAATGTGCATTCATTCCCGTCATAAATAACGAATCGAGTCCAGTGTCATAACAACGCTGTTAGTAATTACCAATATGCATACATGAAATAAAAACTATATGAAACAAGAACTCTACACAGACTTTATATCAGATATCACTGTTAGTATATTTATTACCTATTGAACTGAACACCTGAATACAGCTTGTAATTAATACTATAGATTGTCATAGTGGTTTATTGCAAGTACATGGTAACATGAACTCGATTGTTGAAATAGATAAGTGGAAATTTATGCATGTGTTATAATGCTAATGCAATAATAATACATTTGTTAATAAATCTTGACTGTGTGGAGTATATGATAGATCTGCAATTTGGAAATTTAGCTCAACGAACTTGATATATGTGTGTACCTTTGTTGATCTATATGCATATTCATATAAAAGCACCAAAGTGAAAAATATGTAGAACTTAAATTAAACTAGGTGTAAGTTGCAATTTTCTTTAAGGAAAAATGCATAAACATCACGATTTATGTAATCTTTTATAATTGTGACTAAAGAATTTTAAAATTTGGTACAGCCTTTAATTCCAAACTTTGATGAACTTTTATAACTGAACCACTTTTCGTGTTTCTACAATATTTTAATATGTTTGTTTAGATCATCAACTATACATCACACCAAGTTTAAAAAAAAAGTTAACAATTAATTATTCTGAACGTTCTTTACCAAAAAAGCTGATCAGCGCAACTTCCACCTGATATGAAGAATCCCACCTGAAGTTGAACAGTCTTCGAATTTGCAAAACCACTTCAGGATTTTTATCTGAACTTATGTTAAGGAGAAAATATTTTAAATTTATCTGCTAATAATAAGTATTAAGAAAGGGCTCGACCGATTGTCTCTCAAACCTAATGATATTTGCAGAAATAGGTGCAGACTGCTTATTAATAGGTCAAATTTTGGCTCATAATTTTTTTTCAATTCTTATGTAAAACGATTCAAAGTAACTTCGGATTTAATATCGGATTTTCTGGCAAAAACATAAACTTCTTCTGCGGGAAGTTAAAAAAAGCTCCAACCAATTAAAGGTCCTTGGACATTTTGGAGGATATTAAGGATAATAAGCTGTCAATTTTTTTTAAAACCAGTATTAAATATGGTAAATCTGAATATGACCGTTTAATGCAAAATATTTCAATCCAGCGATAAACAAAAAAAAAATAAGGTTTACGGGCACAAACATGATTTACTCGGTGGTATCCATGTGGTATCCAGAAGATCGATAAGAGTGCCGGTTTCGTGCGGGGCATAAATCATAAAAATCGCGCCCTCGAATTTTCGGAGTGTCCGAGATAAGAACGCAATTTATTTTTGTGTTGTGCTTCGTTGCGGATGCAACAAATCAAAACGATCTTAAGAGTTGCTAATAAATTCGTTGCTTGATTCAAATTCGAATTGCTAACTCATTTCATAAATTGATTGAATTTATAGTTCATCAATGCTCATTTAATTATATTATTAACAGAGCAATATTCTATCATTTGCAAAATCCCCTCAATAATTTGAACTTAGAAGTACCCAAAATTTGTACTCTAGAGAAAATTATAAATTTTATATCAAAAATCTAAATATTCAAACCTTATAATTCGCCACAGACACAAATCGATAAATCTACAGTAATTAATCTTCATAAACATTAATGAAAAAACAGTAAAATTTGGTGTAAAATTAAAGTTTTGAATATTTTATGTTTAACATATTATTTTCATTACAACATTACTGCAAAACTTCATTGTCCATATAAACAGCTTTAAGGCCAAATATATTTCCCCTCAATAATTTGAACTTAGAAGTACCCAAAATTTGTACTCTAGAGCAAATTATACATTTTATATCAAAAATCAAAATATTCAAACCTTATAATTTGCCACAGACACAAATTGATAAATCTACAGTAATTCACCTTCATCAACATTAATGAAAAAACAGTGAAATTTGGTTTAAAATTAAAGTTTTGAATATTTTATGTTTAACATATTATTTTCATTACAACATTACTGCAAAACTTCATTGTCCATATAAACAGCTTTAAGGCCAAATATATTTGCACCTTAGTCCTTATTTTTTATTGCTGTAATAAGAATACATTTAATTCAAAACATGTAATGAGTTAAGCTCCAAGGCATTGCAGTTTTATGTTTATTTGCTTTGAGTATAATTTGTAACACCTGAATCGAAAGGATTTCAACACTATCTCGGAAAATGATATTTTATAGGGAAGACGCAGATTAAAGATCTGCGGGTAAAAGAGCACACCACCAATATCTTAAAAACCAGTAAAGTTAAAAAAAATAACAATATTTGAAAGTAAAGGGAAAAAGATGTTTAACCAGCCATAACCTTGATTCTTAATTTTTACCACCTGAAGGATTTTAACACTATCTCGAAGAATGATTTTTTATAGGGATTTTTTATAGGGAAGAGCGGGGCTTAAAGAATCGCGCGTATAAAGGTCCACCACCAATATCTTAAAAACCAGTAAAGTTAAAAAAATTAACGACAATATTTATTCATTCATTTATTTATATTACGGATATTTGAAAGTAAAGGGAAAAATTGTATAACCAACCATCGCCTTGATTCTTACGACGTTGCTATCAGGAGATAAAACGACAATGTTTGAAAACCCACGAAAAAAGTAATTTTTTCGTTGTTATTTGTTTTGGTTGTGAGCACTGTTGTTTAGTTTACGAGACCTTAATATAATTTTTAAGAATACGCTATTTAATTGTTTTATAAGATGTATGTACCCACCTGGGTGGGGTAAAAAGGACTAATTAAAACCCTACTCTAGACAAGGGTGTGAAAATAGAAAAACAGCAAATAAATGGAAAATGTGCATCCATGATATCGTAAAAAGTGTAAACACGTTAATCGCCTGTTAGCCATATGGGTAAAAGGGGTAAAAACTTGGAAATGAAAAATTTTTAAACGAGATATCGTGGAAAGTGTGAACACGGTAATGACCTTGTCAGTCATGTGTGTCTGACGCTAAAAATTTCTACATGAGCCATATTAGACATATATGTCTGGCATTAACGCCTACAAAACATCGAGAAAAATTTTAATAGAGAGCCATGTAAGTCATATATTTATGAAATAAAAAATTGTGTTTTTTCAAGAATTTTGGCAAAAAAATATTTTCTTTCATGCATTAAATTTTCTTGATATATTCTTAACTAATCTAATAAAGTTACGAAGGTCTACGTGAAAAAAATCTGATTTTTTGGCGATTAACATGTTAATAATTAACTCTCAAAATTGTGCAAGGGGCCGTTCAAGTATTACGTAAGCATTATATAGGGGGCGGGAGGGTTATTGATTTGCTTATTTTGGGTGACATTTTGGTGACAGCTTTGCTTACTTTTGCTGACGAGGGGGATGGGGGTGGTAAATAATTGTAATAAATCTGCTTACGTAATACTTGAACGATCCCCAAGCTAGTATACCTCATTCACATTCATTTTAATCAAATATCTTGAAATGTGTTAAGCCATTATTTTTATATTTTTCCACGCATAAGAAAATTATATAACTCCTTTCCCCATATCATCAGGACTATAAAATAGCAAAATAATATTTCCCTGTATCACTCTAACTGCTCACTTGGGTATGACGATCGCATTGGTCTTATCGTCGAAGTCAGGTACGGCACTGCTAATATCGCGGTTACATGTCGATCCAATCTAAATGTGAGCTCGGGCTCTCGGACTCGGCGCCCGCTAGTCGCGCGTTTTCCTCGCCACGGACAGCTTCTTCTTCGGGCTCGTCAGTTTTGTTATTGTTGTTCTCGTTCCTATGCATGCCCGATCTTCTGGTTTGATCTCTCGATTGCCCTGTGCTTAAATTTCTTGAATTGTCTGCATGTCAATTTTTGATGCTTATCCAAAAACTACATATCATAGCTCATATGATGAAGATACATTTAATAATGGAATATTTGTCTCATATAAAGGTTTATAAATCAAAAAAGAAAAAAAAAAACAAAATCGTATAGGTTCATAATACCCACTTTTCGTAGATTAATAATAATTTAAGATGTTTGTTAAGATCATGACCTATCATCTTATAAAGTCTATCAAAATCAAAATTGGTAGATCTTTACCAAAGACTAATCAGAACGACTTCCAACTGATTTATTTCGAACAGCTTCTGATTTTTCAAAATCAGTTCAGGATTTCAAACTATAACCAGAAGAAAATATTAATTATAATTTAAGATGTTTGTTAAGATCATGATCTATCATCTTATAAAGTCTATCAAAATCGTCTTTGGTAGATCTTTACCAAAGACTAATCAGAACGATTTCCAACTGATTTATTTCGAACAGCTTCTGATTTTTCAAAACCAGTTTAGGATTTTAGACTATACTTATTAAGAAAGAGCTATCATAGCTCTTATAAGGAAAATACATTTGATGTTGAAAATATTTACCAGACGTCTCATATAAAAATTTTGTAAATAAAAAAAAATCATAAATTTGTATTGGTTTATAATATCAACTTTTCGTAGGTCTATAATAATTTAAGATGTTTATTAAGATCATGAACTCTATCATCATATAAAGTTTCATCAAAATCGTCTAAATTTGTTGTCAACATGAATTATTTTAGTAGATCCTTACCAGAGACTAATCAGCACGATTTTCAACTGATTTATTTCGAACAGCTTTTGATTTTTTAATATCAATTCAGCTAATATTAAGAAAAAGCTATCATAGCTCAAATGATAAAGAAATTATTTAATGTTGAAAACGTTTTTCAGTTGACTTATATAAAGAAAATCGAAAAATTCATATAAAATCAACGTATTTTTCAGGTTCTCTATCATTGAATTCTTTTCTGGTTCTCTTGTCAATTTATTTGAATATTCTGGTTTAACAGTTTTTATTTATAGGCAAAATTTGAGAAAATCGTGCGCATTATCGCAAAAACGCATTCATTTCAATTCATCAAGATTTTTAAGTATATATGGTAAAAGCTTTTTATACATTCTATGCTCATAAATAAATGGTAAAAGTGAATGTAATAAATTAAACTTTTAATAAAATCTAAAGTAATGCATACTAGAAGTCAATTTCGTTACTTTATGTAAAATTAACGTATTTTCCAGGTTGTCTATCATTGATAATTAATTTAAATGTTGCGGTGAACTTTCTTTACATTTACTAAAATACTTTGCATTTTGATTTTACAATTGTTAAACAGATATTTATGCAGGATGTTACGTAATATTTTCATAATGTACAATTTTAAAAAAATCTATAATAAGAAAATTCTTATGTAACTCTATTATATAAAGCTTTTTTTATTTTTCATTCTTTTCTATTATTATTACAAAATAGATCCACGTTCCTGTATAAAACAAAAGTTATATCAATCAACCTTTCATTAATTTGCAATTTTTAAAGTGATTCAAAAAACTTAATTGGTCGAGAGCATTTTAAATTTTGAAGAACAAATTTATATTTCAAATATTTTCCCACGAAATAAATATCTTAACTACGGAAAGGTTTATTATATATTGATTAAATATGCAAATAATGTTTCTGAATATACTGCTAGTAGTAAAATTATTATATGATTAATGACCCTTCTAATATAAGTTCGCCATTCTCAAATATTTCACAAAATCCAAAACATTGCGATAAACGTGTTTTGATAATAAATTTAATTAAACGAGAGATAAATCAATTTATCAGCTATCAATGTTATTTTAAAAACTTCATCAATGAACTGGTATTAATATAAAATCTTAATGATGATTTATAATCTAAAAGGTGTCCAAAATTATCATATTATGCAAACGTAGCTTTTTTATTACGATGCTAAAAATCGTTGGCAACTTTTCGTCGGTGGCTAAAAATTCCTTAGCCGACTATAAAGTTTATTATTTCCAGTTTCGGGATCAAATCGTCGTTTTTATGCGACATTCGAGATAAATCGTACAAGATAGGAGTTTTGTTGTTGCTCGGAACCGGCGGATGCGAAATACAAAAGGAATTAGTTAAGGTAATGAATCAACGAGGTAGAAACGCGTGTAATAAGTTTAACGATCGGAATAAACTTCACGTTTAATTAAATACCTGTGGAAGAAAAAATATTATTCGAAGTTTAAGTGGTGAATTTGGAAAGAAACATTGAGGTGTTACATATTTTTTCTAACAATAAGCATGAATATATAACTACTTTGTCATTGCAAGGCACTAGTAAAAATTATGAAGAATATAAGAAAAGTTTTTTTTAATTATTAGAGTAAATTGAAAACTTTGTAAACTTGTAATTATTATTACTTTTAACTATACCCAAAATGATAGTAAAACCATTTTTAACTTACCATTAAAAATCATCATTAATCATTAAAAAATCAAAAATTAAAATTTTTGCCCTTTTTTTAAGCATGATTATATAACTACTTTGTCATTGCAAAGCACTACTAGAAATTATGAAGAATATAAAAAGAAAGTTTTTTTTTAATTATTAGAGTATATTGAAAATTTTGTAAACTTGTTATTATTATTATTTTTAACTATACCCAAAATGATAGTAAAACCATTTTTAACTTCCCATTAAAAAATCATCATTAGACATCAAAAAATCAAAAATTAAAATTTTTGCCCTTTTTTTCTAAGCATGAATATATAACTACTTTGTCATTGCAAGGCACTAGTAAAAACTATGAAGAATATAAGAAAATAATTTTTTTTTTAATTATTAGAGTAAATTGAAAATTTTGTAAACTTGTTATTGTTATTACTTTTAACTATACCCAAAATGATAGTAAAACCATTTTTAACTTCCCATTAAAAAATCATCATTAATCATTAACAAATCGAAAATGAAAATTTTTGCCAATTTCAAGACCTCCTGAACATTTTAGATTCATATCGACGGCGAGATGTGCTTATTAAGATTTTGGCAAAGACAGGTCCAGCATTTTCAAAGATCATCCGATTCGAATGATTCAAACAACATTTTATTTGTATTGGCGAAGTGGAAAATTTATTAAATTTTTGTAAAGGCAGGCCCAGCGATTTCAGTGATACAAAAAAATAGTAAAAACTGACATTTCGTAGTCTAAAATGATTATATATATAAACTATACCCAAAATAATAGTGAAACCATTTTTAACTTCCCAATAAAAAATCATCATTAATCATTAAAAAATCGAAAATGAAAATTTATTGTATTTTTGTAAAGACAGGCCCAACGATTTCAGTGATACAAAAAATAGTGAAAAATTGGTCTGAAATGATTATTGAAAATTATTGTTATTGATCCATATAGATGTAGAAATATTGTAAACAAATGACAGGTAGACTGTTAATCAGGTAGACAGGTAGACAAGTATACCAGTCACTTGAACAGGTCAACAAGTAAAGAGTTAGATAGGCAGAAGACATACGAGGTGTGTTCAAAAAGTACCCGGAATTACTAATAATTAAATTTCGCGGGTCTGGAGTGTCTGATTGTCAAAATTTTTTTTTATTGTGTTGGTATACATGCCCCTAAAGTATGATGAAATTTTCAGCTATATTCACTGTTTACTTTGTCTGTGGTAGTCGCTAAGGTTCGACGTGTTTTTCTGAGCTCGGCGATTTTTACAATGGAAGAATTGAAAAGTCAAAGAATTTGTATTAAAATTTGCGTAAAAAATGAAATAAAGTGTTGCAAAGTGCAAAAATTCACCAGATATGGCTCCGTGTGACTTTTTCCTATTCCCAAAGTTGAAGAGACCCATGAAAGGACGGCGGTTTTCCTCGATTGAAGAAAATCGCTGAGAGTGCTCAAGGACATATCAAAAAGTGAATATCAAGGGTGCTTCGAAAATTGGAAAAAACGCTGGCATAAGTGTATTATATCTGGGGGGGACTACTTTGAAGGGGACCACATTAATGTAGACGAATAAATAAATATTTTTTTGAAAAAACAAAAATTCCGGGTACTTTTTGAACAGACCTCGTATGCAAATCAATATTTATATATTAAATCAACTATTTACACATACGCAAAATGTATGCAACTTGCCTTAAGGCACCTAGTTTTATTTCAGTTCTGCACAAAATTTCTGAATGATGATGTAGCTACTGATCTTTATCAAATAAATGCAAAATAACTTCTGGCTCGCCTTTTTGAACAAAAAGTATTTGATTTCTTTCTATACTTGCAACTCCGGCATCATTCACTCGTTTTTTCTAAAGTGCATAAATTACATATAATTTTCCCAAGCTTTTATACTTTTACATATAGTTTACTGGAAAAGGATTAAAAACTCAAGACAAGAAGAGTGGTAATAATTATGCTTCATAAGAATGCTCTTGTCAGTTGTAGGATTTCTGTTCTACTTTAGTGCAATACATGCAAAAGTAACTGTGCAATACATAACAAAAGTAAAAAAGTAAGGAGTAATTTTTATGAAAATGATTCCTTCCATTTATTATTTAAAATCTAAACCTATTGTGTATTGCTGCAAATGTATAATGAAATCATATTTATTTCCCATTCATTTTCTCCATCTCATCATCGAATACATTTACAAAATTGGATCCATTGTGATCAGATATTACTGGGCTTGTCATAAATTTTCCATCTGGCCAGGGTATCAAATATAACATTAGGGCTATATTAGCCTACACAATGACATTCCATCAAGTCAAAAAGGCAGACTTGAAAATAAACGTGTAAAATTTGTAACAAAGGAAATCTTTCTCGTTTTAAATTCTACGCCGGATGGGTTTCAAAATAAATCCTATCAAAAAAATAATAAAAATCTCACACAATGTTCATTGGAGATTTAAAAATTTCGGCTTCAATGGCTTCGTTAACATACTGACGGTTTTGTATTCGAAGTCAGTAATATAAAACGTACATTGTTGAACCTTCACGGCTCAGAGTGGAAGATATTTTAAGACTGACATGAGATCAGATGGAATCACCTGTGCTTTAGAGACGTTTTAGGATATGTTAGTGGGAAGGCTAATGAACATTAACCAAGGAATAGCATTAACGCAAATTTAAGAAAATTGTGTCCTGGCAACGCATTCATTTAAATTAGATAGGGGATATAAGAATATGTAAAGATATTTATCCAATTATTTATAGTAATTTATCAAAGCAAACTTCCAAAAATAAATTGTCTATATTGTCTTTATTGTATTTAGTTTTATATATTAAATATATATTAAATTCAGTATAATATATAATAATGGGTAGTACTGCACTAGCGCAGATCTAGGAGCTGAGTTAAATTTCCACTCGATACAGGGAAAAATGGTATAAGAGATTTTTCATTGCCATTTCACACTGCATGCTCCGAAATAATCTATTTTCAATTGGACACATATTTTGATCTTTATTTTTAAGTAGAAATGGACATCACTACTACACGACGTCAAATTGTCCAGAGCGGAGTTCGAACTCACGACCCCGTCCACAGGAGTTCGAGATCTCAGCCATTACACAACGAAAAACCCATAATTTCTTTATACAGTATTTTCTAAAAAATCTAGATGTGTTAAAATATAAACAAAATATTTCAATAAGCAACTCCAAATAGAACAAGATAGGTTGAATCCCTGTATCAATTAATACATAAAATGTTTACAAGCGGTCAGTCTATGAATATATCTCCGTCTCGATCGGATTTTGATCGGACAAAAGGAGATATGCATCTTGAATAGAAGCGAATCTCTATTCAAAGGATATGTCGAACATACGCGGACCCATTAAACGACACAAAGGCCGCGCCTTTGATTTCGAGCTGAGAGCACAAGAAAAAAGTACTAAAGGGCAGTAAATCGTGATGTCAGCGTTTGTAACTCGTCGCGAGATCGAAAGACACATTCGTATGTGACTGGTGAATAGGCAATTCCAAATTACATGTATACTAATTCAAGTCAATTTATGAAGATTCTGAAATCTCAAAAAAAACTTGAGAAATTGTTATATGTTTATGTCGTTTCTGGACTTCAATTATTACTCCTATGTTGTCAAGTAAAAATTGATATCACTACTGCCTGATTATCACGAAAAACTACCAGGTCACCCAAACATATATTTAAAAGAATTAAGTGAGGAATATCCCAAAAGATTAAGAAAAATGGCCATACGATCTTAAATAAAATGTCAAAAAATAAAAAAGAGAGATATCTCACAGGAGATAATCTCTTAAATGCATTTACACCCAGTATTACTATTAAAAAATGTATATTATTTTGATTGGCAATAAAACTATGCAAATAAAAAAAAATACTGTCTGACGTCAGGTTAAAGCAGTAGGAGAATTACGGACAAAATGATATCTATGAACAAAATGACACACGCCTTAATAAATAATTAGCTAGTTTTGTCAACGTTTCCGCGACTGTATAACGTTCAGAAATCCATAATCACAATCATGCCAGATGTTGAGCGTCATTGGCGTTTGAAGGAATTTTTATTTTTTATTTAATTATGAAATGTTTAATGGATAAATTGTTAAAATCGACTGGTGAATAGGCAATTGCAAATTATATGTACACTAATTCAAGTCGGCTTATGAACAATCTAAATACTCAAAATAAAAGAAACTATATTGGGGAACTATTATATGTTTATGTTGTTTCTGGACTTCAATTATTACTCCTATGTTGTCAAGTACAAATTTATATCACTACTGCCTGACATCAGGTTAAGCAGTAGGGGAATTACGGACGAAATAGTATATATAGACAAAATGGCACAGTGGCTTTATTTAATAATTAGCTAGTTTTATTGACGTTTCCGCGACTGTATAACGTTCAGAAATCCATAATCACAATCATGTCAGATGTTGAGCGTCATTGTCAAAGTAATCAGTTCAAACGTATATCTCGCCTTCAAATGTTTATTTTGAGGGTGGTTTACTTACGGTTATTTGTAATTATTTTTACTAAAATCAATGAACTTGCTAGTACTCATACACTATGACCAGTATAAATTGCTAGTAATAGTTTCGATCGCTTGTAATAAAATAATAAGGTGTTTGATGGATTTTTTATTAATTCCTGTTCACATTTGGATAAAATGTCCTAGTGCTACTTTGCAACAGATACTGATTATGATATAATTAAATAAGTGAATATAATTTAAAAACGAAACACTATGTCATTTTAACCGTCTTTTCTCTGAAGGTTTAGAACGTGGGCTAGCCACTAGTACTGACTTCGATCTTAACCTAGGCCAACTCAATATCAACCAATATGATATAATTTTTTTACTTGATGTCCAAATATAATTTTAAGCGAAAATCGCCTTTCGTGGGCATTGATGCTACCATGTTACCATGATAGTTTAAACGATTACTCATTTAGATGTTAATAATTTATTTAACTCATTTATATTTGTAGAAGTTCTTTGAACTTATTCCAAAGATAGTCGGTCCAAAACAATGCCGCCCGTTTGCATTAAGATGTTTCACACAGGTATGCTACTCGCAAAAGCGTAGGTGATAACTATTCAGAACAGAATGCGCTATTCGTGAATATAATTAATACCGCTACGCATGAAACATAACACTGAGAGATTGCTAATAATAAATTTAATTTAATAACAGAAAATAACATTATTATATATACTTAATGCATTACAAAACGCCATGAATTTATATTTATTTAAATGTTCAAATGAAATAGTTACATTTAGTATAATCATATATTTTCACACACACATAGTTATATATACATATATATACATATATATATATATATATTATGTATGTGTTAAAATATATATATTATTTACCAAAATCTTACGACAAAAACACTTCCAGTTACTCCGCCGTTTAACCGTACATGATGGCAATAAATCAGGTGGGAAGGACAAAATAAAAAAAATCCAGCCAGGCAATCTGGATTCTCATTAGATAGAATTAAAAACCCAATTAATTAGTTAGGATATTCACGTCCGCTTGAGAATAAAGAAAGAGCCACGTTATCAATAAAATAACATAAATGAATAGGGACTCTTCACTTTAATCGCTTCTGTTAATTAGAAATGTAGATCACAAAAACACAGCCGCTCATTTCAAGCTTTGAAAAACACAGAATATAAATATATCTACGTGAAATATAATTAAAGGACTCTGCGGAAAATTTATTAAAAAGAATGTAATAACACTAATTATATTTAAAAACAACTAAAGAGATTTTATAAAATTATTTTGTACTCATCTTTACAATAAGAATGCTACTAAAAACTGAATTCGCTTACTTACTTTATGATTTAATTTTTTTTTAAGTACGTAATTTTTATTTGTTTTATTTTTTCATCACATAAATCACAACTTAAGAGTCCTATAGATTATTCTGATGATTTTTAGCTAGGATTTTTTTTTAAAAAACAAGCCAATACTTGTCCAGTCTCTACATTTTTATTATAATTTGTCTAATATTGCTAACTTATTATTCTTTTAATACAACAATACCAGAAAAAGTCTATTTTTAATTGAAAACATTCTCATTATTTCTATCTATATTTTCAAGTGAAAATGGATATCACCACTGCTTGATATAACATTGTCCGAAACCCTTGCTTTTAACAGTATTTTTTTACATTTTATGTTTTATATACCTATTTTTTTCTGATATGTAATAATTAGGTAATTCGTCAAGGCTACTCTTTATATATTTATGATAATAATTTAATTAAATAATATTTATTGTTAGTTGTAGCAAATTAAATTAAACTAGTGGTTCCCGTACCGTAACGAAATATTAGAGAAATACTGAATGTTTTCAAATAGATTATTATAAATATTGTAACATTGTCTAATATTTATAAGAATTATATAAACTGAATTGGAAAGTTGAAATTATTTGTTTAAAGTATATTAGAACTATAGTCAGAATTAAAAATAAAATCTGAATTATTTTCGATATACAAAAAAAAAAAATTTAAAAAAAGTTGAAACAAAAAATTGGTTTTTCAGAATCAATTGTTTTGTTAAGACAAGCAGAAAGTTCTTTGAATCATCTAAATCGGACGCTTAGTTCTCTCAAAAACTGCAATTTTTTACACATTTAGCTCCGTATCTTCGAAATGGCTGGGCCTGCCTTTGCCAAAAACTAATGAACACTTCTCCCAATCATTACTAATTGAATGTTTTTAGATCATTCAAATTGGATGCTCCGTTCTCTCAAAAACTCGATTACTATTTTCTGCACTTTTTGCTCTTTATCTCTGTAACTGCTGGACCTGCCTTTGCCAAAAACTAATCAGCATATCTCCCTATCAATAGGAATTGAATGTTTTTTGAACCATTTAAATCGGTTGATCCGTGCGCCCGAAAACGTGACCGAAATATTGTATCCATACATACATACACACACATCCATTTATTACTATTTACGAGGTATGCCAAAATACGATTACTATTTCTGAGGTATGCCAAAATGTTCAGAAACCTTCAAAACGTCGAGAAATGTAAAAATTTTCAATTTCGATTTTTGGCCCATTACAATAACTTACCCTACGGGAAGCTAAAAATTCATAATCAATCAAATTACGTATCCAAAATTAATAAAATTAGTTGCATTTCGAATGTTCACCTAGAAAGCTGACGAACTTTGGAAGACTTTGTTAAATTAGTAAAAAGTTATAAAACCGTTAGACAAAAATTGATTTTTCAAGTTCAAAGAGAATGTTATAGATATTTGTATATATTTTAGATAAATATATTAAGTTCGGAGTCAATAAAGCTCAGTTAATTGCGTTTCGAATGTTCACCTAGAAGGCTGACGAACTCTGAGCAAACAATGAGTTGCTCAGTTGCTTCTCATACAACATCTAGTTACTAATATTAGAATTATTTGTATCGTGCGTTATTAATTACCTCGCTAATTTAATTTAAACCCCGGTGTATGAAATATGAATTCCGTGTCCGCCTATCTCGATTCGTCTCTGCGCACCAGTAAGATACGAATAGAATGGTCGCCTTTCGAGTGGTCTGAGGTCTGGCAGTCGCAACGGCTCAGGAACTCCAGGCGAGTCGCATTAATTAAACCACGACAGACCGCGGAATCAGCTCTGGTAATTAATAAGATAATTGAATGCTGATTATACACCCATGCAAAACGTAATCCGCTTGGCCTCTCGTACTTCGCGGATTTAGAATATACGACCCAGTTCTTCAATTCGTTTCGCTTTCAGGGCTGTGGTGTCAAGTTAAGAGTCCTGAGAAAGTTCTGGGTCTGGGTAATCCGAGTAGCTAACATATGGTTTGATTTCGGATTCTCAGGAAATGACATATGTTCCAATAGTGATGCCAATCGATTATGTATTCATTTGACGGTGTCTTTGTTTAAATAGTTTTGTGATTTAGTATAATTGGTTTGACTCTGTCAAATTAATTCTAGGACACATGGTAGTCGAGCAAAATCAGTACATTTTAAAATAACAGAGCTTTTTTATTACATTTTATACTTATACGAGTATATATCCACCTCAAATCTGCGAAAAACGGCTGAGTTTTGTGATCTATAATAATAATTAACAGAAGTGCTCTAGCAATAACTTTATTCAGATTGATACGCAAGAACGCTTTATTTTTATACGAATAATTTATAGACAAACAATAGACAGTTTGAAAAACTAGTACTGATATTTCAGCATTTCTAACATATTGGCAGATAATTTTAAATTAAACTTTAGGAACTAGTTTTTCATTTTGCCTATTGTTTTCTATATGTTATTCGTATAAAAATAAAGCTCTATTTTTGCATATCAATCAGAAAAATTATTGCTAGAACTTATTAACTAGATTCTGTTAATTAGAAATGTAGATCACAAACACACAGCCGTTTTTTTTACAAATTTGGGATGAATATAAATATATCTTTTTTGTAACATATATATAAATATATGTTACAAAAAAGCTCTATAAAAATTTAATAGCGAGATCGCTATAAATGTTGTTATATTTGTAAATGACCAGAAATATTTTTTTATAAAATTACTAGTACATATATATTTTTATAGCTACGATAGCGAATTAGAATACTATTAAGGATTTCCTCCTTATCTTTATTGATTTTTTTTTTATTCCACATCTGTATTGATAATTTAAATTTTTTTAATCAATTTTTTTTACAAAAATAATGGAATATTTATTTACACTCTTGTGCTGACAATTAATTTTTAACTGGAATAATTCATCAAGTTGTATTAAAAATGCAGTTAGATGCATTCTACGTCTTATTTGCTAAAACTATGTATATAAACTATATAAACTATAGTGTTTTTTACTGATTAAGTGGTCAAAGCTTATAACTTTAGAAAACAGTGTTAAGAAGCCTTCCATTTTTTCTGTTTTTACTTTTATTTTACTTAAATGCCACTTTTATATATTCGTTTCCACTTGCAGCTTTTAAGAAAGATTATTTCTTCATTCAAAACAGAATAAGAAGACAAAAGATTTTAATTTATTTGAAACCATTTTGCTATTTATTTTCAAGTGTAAACTGAAATGACAATATTGCTTGATATCAAGCTTTTCAAGGCGGTTACCGAATCTGGAATTTCTCAATAGAAATAATGGAAAGTCAATATCTTCTACCATTTAGCCGGCGAAGCCATCGTATGTAATGTAGTTAAACAAAATTTAAAAGTCTTTAGATTAATAAGACCTTTCATTCATGATAATTTAAAGCTTGCATAAATATGTGAGTTTCCACAAAATGTATGGAACAAAATAAATTCCAAAAGGTTTTAAATTACCGGTCTCTTAAAAAGTATTTTCGATCAAGCTATCCCTCAACCCTGATACAATTGTACTACTGTTTCATACTGGCATGGGTACGTAGTTACTTTAGAGTATGTCGAAGATAAAACTAGTTAATAATAGAACAAGAATTAATGAGAAGCAATTACACAATTATGTAGCCACAACGATCATTTCGACAATTCTGATTGTATACAATTCAAAACTAGCGGTACTTGAATTCAACTACGTACCGCAAGCCCATACGGCGCGGGAAGCAATATAATTGGACATAGCTAAAAGCTTTTAATTAGAAAATGATTAGAACTTTTAGGCATATGAGAAATTAACATTTAAAATATATGCATTATAAGAAACATCATTTTATAAAACATGACATTAAAAATTCAAAGAGAAAAAAAAATCGATGGAATTGAAGTGTTTGGCGCATGAACTAAAAGTTTTTTTTTCAAGTCTTAATTTGGAGCAATTTGTGCACCGCATGCCGCAGAGCGCTTCAAATTTTACTTGCCTCGCAAAAAAATGGTTCTGATTTTTTTGTATATTTAGGAATCGAATCATTTAAATCGGTTGATCCATGCTCTCAAAATCATCGACTAGAAACAAGTTTTTATTTTTTGCTGTGGTGTTACCCTTAAGCACAGAACAAAAGAATCCATTATTATTCACTTATACAGAAGCTATGATCATTCAAAGATCAAATTACATACGACAGGCAGATTTGCATATAAAAGCATAGGTTTCTGTAGGAAATAAGCAAAACAACAGCACTAACAATAAGATCACTCGACTCGACCCAATTCTTAGCATAGCTAATGAATTGCTTATTCTGTTCTCCTACGACATAACGAGTCTGAAGTATCGTGATTTGGCGAGTTGCCTGAGGATAATCGTAGGTGAACTGCCTCATTGCATCACTTGCTGAATGTTGAAAAATAATGATAAATACTACTGGGAAATGATAAAATATACGCTTTCTCGGCTATTTGTAATGTTTAGTATTGTCATTATCAATATTTTACAGTCAAATTAGTTTGACATTTTATATTATATGTTGCAAAGAAGGTTAAGAATTGGATCAATTGAGCTAAACCGTTTGCACAACCTATAGGAGCAATGAATAAAAATATAAATAATATTATTATAGAAAATAAAAAATATCATTGATCCCTGATAGTCAATAAATTATTCTTTGTTTTGAGATTTGTTTTCTTATCTATCTTCAAAGCTTGAGAAAATTTGGGGACTACTCTATACCTAACTTCTAAGAAACAAAAAACAGTTAAAACAGTATCTCAAAACTAATTAATTCAGTTAATGATTGATTTTCAAAATAATTTAATTCTTTGGCAATTTTAAATTTTCAAAAATTGTTGGACCAATAATAATAATTATAATAAGAGCAATAATGTGAAATATTACAGTTTTGATTCATTCTCAAACTTTATTTCTAATATTCAAGATTTTGAAAATCAGCTTGTCAGCTGCAAAATTTATCAAACCGTATGTAGAATTCGTAATATAACCTAATCTAAGCTAATCTGAAATTAGTTTTCCTTCTAAAGAAGCTCAAAATTTTTTTCGTAATTTTGAAAAAGATATCAAAAATAATAATAATATTAAGTGTCACAATGAGATTCAAATTTTATTTCAAAGGTTCAGTCAGAATTCTCAACTGTGAAAGAAGCCAGCTGCAAAATCTATCAAGCCGTATACTGAAGTCATAAGATTACTTAATCTAGCTTATCTAAAAAAAACATTTCTTCAATAAGCTCTTCATTTAAAATAGACTCATCACTTTTTTAAAAGGGTAAGAATTTTCAATTCTGAATTAAGCCAGCTGCAAAAGCTATCAACCATATACAGAATATATAATATAACTTCTCAATCTACGCAAAACTAAAACTAGTATATGGAATTGTGCCTTAAGGCTAATTGCTAGAACTTCCCGGGCTGTAATATTGTTTTTTGTAAATTTAGAAAAATTGAGATTTGCTTGAGAATATACAAATTTTTAAAAAAATTGGGAATGTTTTTTGAATCATTCAAATTAGACGATCTGTTCTCTCAAAAACTGAATTGCTGTTTTTAGCACTTTTTGCAGCGTATCTTCAAATCGCTGGACCTGGCAATCTAACTAACCAGCACGTCTTGATAATAATAATATTATTAAGAGCAAATGCTGATATATTTAAAGCTAAGCTTCATGGCGTCACTTAGGGCAAGCTTTACATTTCTGGTTCGGTTCAAATTTTTCTGAACTCCCAATACTTTATAATGGCAGCTGCAAAACCTATCAAACCGTATACAGAATACATAATATTACTTAATCTCAGTCGAGTATAAATTTACGTGGTAAGTCATGCGATAGACTTTCAGCACGTCAGTCACAATAAATTGTATTTCAACGTGTTACGACCGCTGCAAAGCAATATTGCTAATCAAATCAAAGACAGACTCTCGTAAAAGTTGTTCGGAAGCTTTACGACTGACTTTTTACGGCGCGATAAAGCAACTGATATATCTCGCGTGCTTGCATTACTGACCTATGTGCAATTGGTAATTAATAATTTATCTCAGACTCAGAGACTAAATACTAAATGCAATCTGAAAAGAGGTGATAAAATCATTTATTTAGATAAGGTCTCTAGACTGCATTGCAGTTCAAAAATCTTTGACGTTGACAAAAAATCAGGTAATATTACGTGGTGGAGGAGAAATCTGGAAAGATATCACTTGTATTTATTTAAAAAAAACAAGATTTTTCTAAACAAAAAACGATTTTTTATTGGTACTAAAAATAGACGTGATGTTTGGTAAGAGAGGGGTGTTTAATTATAATTTTAATTCGATCACGTGGCTAATGGACGGCCCCTTATCAAATTAGATTTAACCATCTTCCGCATGGCTTTCATCATTAATAATTATAGTAGTAGGAGGAAGTCCCGTAACACCGAACGGCATCTAAAGCCGGACACTCTATTTAACACGTATTATAAATAGCGAGTATAAATCTTTTTATTTCAAAATACAAGTGAAAGGGGCGCGGGGGGGCACACAGGTGCAGGATCACGCGCCAAGACTCACCTGTGACGCACACGGTCACGGCGGGAGCAACCCTTTGTTGTTTTAGGCGCAAAAACACGGCGTCACCTAAATTTCAATGGAAATAATTATAATGTATTTATGCATTTATATTTGAGTGGCATTCAAAAATAAAAGTAGTACTTGATTGTTATCCGTAAAATGGTAGAATATTATTAGATATTTTAAATAATTTTAGTAGGTACCACCAAATGAACAAAATTGTCTGTCTTGTTGGAGAGCATCGGAGTGGACCAGCTAAAAGGGTGGATAATTAGTGATATTTTTTTGCAATATCTAAGAATGTTAGTCAAACACAAATGTGCAGACATTACAGAGTGTGGAGATGGCTACATATGTGTTCAATGCTGGTCATTTTGAAATGTCCGATACTAGGTGCCACTTTGTAAAATCATATTTTTTGTTACCAAAGTTTGATTGATAGAATCAATTATTGTTTAGCAAAGATTGCGCTTTATTTATTAATTATTAAATTAATTTATTAATTAATTTATTTTGATTTTTTGCTTTGCTATCTAACATAAGTTATAAATTAATAAACATTTCGTAAAATAATTTTTGATTTATTTATAAATAACCTTAGGTGTCTGGCACTCGAAGACTTCCCCGATATGGTTTAAAATGTTCGTATTGTATCATTGTGTTTATTTAATATAATATTATTATACTCGTTTAGCAATCTTGGTTTTCAAGTCAACTGCTAAAAAAATCATTACCTACATTAATAATATAATATCTACTCATCTATTCACTTGTGATAAGTGAAAGACATATTTAGAGCTTTTCCATTATTTGGGACGACAATTTTAAAAATATTTTCATTTTTATCTATATCCTTGCTATTTCAATATATAGCGGCAGAAAGCCATATGAAATATGTACACATATGCAAATTTTGTTTAATTTCAGCCAATATCGATATTTACTTAATCGCTCATTTATAATCCATAATTTTAATACGTTTTTCATTTAATCAAATATATTTATCATGCTTCAAAATTATTATATCCATTCCGAATAATAAATATTGTCATTTGAAGCAATTTCGTTCGCTTTTTATTAATATGTAAAATTTATGAGAGTATATTTAAATTGTCCCTCCTGTTACGTTGCATATTAAATAATCGTATTTGGTCGTAATACCAAAAAGCCGGACCCGCCGGTCATAACGCATCTGAGCCTGGCACGGCGCTGGGTTAGCGTTTTCTTGACGCCTTTACAACAATTGTCTGTTCAGATTTTGTTCCATCTTCTTTCATCCGTCTGTATCACTAAAACAAGTGGTGAGCAACATTTTTACAAGACACACCAGAAATAACAGGTTTCAATCACTAAATTTATTGAAACTGAAATTTAACTTTTGTTAATTATGTTATTGCAATCGTCTTTATTAATAATGATGTGTGTAGAAAACCACATTTTTATCTTCTTTCTCTATTGCAAAAATACTTAAACGCTGACCAAGAATCAAAACAAATATAAACGGTGCAATTTTTGGATTATAACGCCAACCAAATGTATTATTGATGGTAATTACTAGCACATTTATTAGTCCTGAAGTCCTTGCAAAAACACTTAAGCGCTGACCAAGAATCACACCGAATATAAATGGTTCAACGGTTAGATTATAACGACAACCAAATTTCAATTAGACAGGTCATTGATGGTTACTAGCACATTTATTCATTTATTAGTCCTGACCACTGGTCTTCCGTGGGCCTACCTATCCAGTACTCAATATAGTCATGACATTTATATTTTTGTAAACGATTAGAGTTTTAATATGATTTTATTCATTTATAAGATGATTATTATTGAATGAATATAATCTACAAAGAAAATATAATTTTGTAAAAAATTATATTTCATTTTTTCATTTAACTTCTTTATTTAACTAATAATGAAGTTAAATAATTTTGCGAATTTAACGTTAATTAAGCAATTTAACGTATGTCAATTAAACGCCATGTAGAAATTTAATAAATATATTACACAAGGTGTGATAAGAATGCTTATCCTATTACAATATTAACAATACTTAAATGAAAAAAAATTAATATAAACTACTTCCCTCACTGACTGAAGACTAGGACTACGATTAAGACTACGTCTAGGACTACGATTAAGACTACGACTAGGTCTACGACTAGGCCTACGACTAAGCCTACGACTAGACCTACGACAAAGCCTATAGCTAGGCCTACGACTAGGCCTACGACAAGTCCTACGACAAGGCCTACGGCTAGGCCTATGACTAGACCTACGACTAGGCCAATTACTAGGCCTACTGAATATTTATCATATTCAGTAATAAAACTATTCTATTTTAACTATTTTGTAAATCAAATTGTAAGAACTCCAATTGTAATAGTGTTTGTTTAAGTTATACTTAAACATCAATCAAAATTTTCAGAAAATACATATAGTTATTGAATTTATATTTTCATAATCTATGAAACCAGATATATCAACCCTTAGTCAATTTATATAAATAATCGTATAAGCAACATAGGTTTAGTAAAATTGTGTAATTTTGGTAAATTTAATATTTATTTTTAATAAATATTAAATATAAATTAATTAATAATTAATAAAAATATAAAATTATGGTATTATAAATTAAGAAGTAAATACTATTTTCCTCTGGTTTTAAACCTCTGGATCACATAAGCGACTCTGAATATTCGATTTGTCCGTTTCTTTGTTCGCTTTGCTCGTTTAATTTATTTAGATTTTTTCACGTTAGTTTTTTAATTTTTTTTTCTTTGATTTTTAAGATTCTTATTTTTCTTATTTCTTTCGTTCAATGCCTTTTCGATACAATGCGATCGGGAATCTCTACATATAATAATGTCCTATCGAATTTATCTCTCGTACAGAATTAATTCAGATTGAGTCGATAGGAAATATTAAGAGGTAAATTTATTTTGTTGTTCTTTCCGGAATCTTTTAAATAATGTGAATTAAATAGATGACAATTTCAGAAACAAATATAAAATTATTTGAACATTTTTTAAAAATTATTGCTTATTATAGGCAAGAAAAGAAATACTTTAATAAGGCAATCAATACCTCCTTGCGATTTTCAATGCGCTTTTAATGCAGACTTTAAAAAAGTGCAAGTGTATGTTTTCAATTCTAGAAAGAATTCATCGACGTTAGCCTGACACTCTATCTCGACAGACTCAATTTATTCAAACAATTTTCGTTTAATTTAATCCTTTTGAGGTGTCCATGGGATGCGGGTTGATTTATTCCCCTGCAATAAATCGTACATTTAGCCGCGACGGCCGCCTTCGAGACACCATCATAAGCGCTTTGTAACTTGAATTCTCTTGCTGAATAATATTGTGTTAAATGATAGTTACTATTAATCATCTCGATACTGAATATAATGTATGAATTATTATATCTGCAATGTCGTAGTTAATAAATTAATCTTTTGCATGATTTTACTGACGTGCGCGAAGACAGCAACGAAGTAAGAGGAAAGATTAAGAGAGTGGCGTATGATAAGTAATATGATTAATTCAAATGATAAATATTTATGAATTCTTTTATTTTGTTTTCTCCGATAAAGTTGTTTTCCTAAGCATTGTAAATGATATATATAATTTGTGCGAATTATATTCCTTCAATATTTCCTAACTACAAGTACAAATGTTTATCATCAATTAATTCATATCAAAACGACAGGTTCTACACTTAGTACTAGCAATGATATCTTTTATAATCATCAATATTTAAAAATTAGAGGAACGCCAAAAAATAATAGTTTTAAAATTACTATATAAAAACTTTGTATATATTTTTTAAATAATTTACTAATAAAAATTTCTTAAAATTTTTGTCTTCAATTTTTTTAACTCTATTGTTTTAATAAACCTTTTTTATAGAGAAAATCAGATAAGAGCATGTGACGGCGAGCATAGCTCACTTGGTAGCGTGTTCGATTCACACGACAGGAATCTTCGGATCAAATCCTGTCATTGACTTAGTATATAGGAAAAAAATATGTATAGTTAAATTTGAAATCAAATAAAAATTGTGTTGTTAAGTAGAATTTGAATAAAAATTAAAAATTGGAATAACAGAGTTCGAATAGCTGAATTGTATTAGGAGTAAGAAGAAAAAAATTGGAACTGAGCTGAAATTAAAAGAAGAATGAAGAAAAAAATAGAATGAAGTTAGAAGTTAAATAGAATTAGAAATTTGAAAAAGAGCAAGAATTGAAGAAAATAAGATGAAGATAAAATAAGAAGAATATAGAATAGGATACATATATAGATTTAAAATGATATAAAAATTAGAATGTAAATAAATAAAAATGTTGTAGGTGGCTAAATGTTCAGAGTAAGCGAGGCCAAATAAAATTTAAAAAAAGAGCATATGACAGATCCTATATTGTCTACATATAGTATAATTTTTTTTGATAATGTACTCATTTTTTATAAAATTTATCATATATGAAGAAAATTCTATTGATTTATAAAATGACTCATACACCTTAAAAGTAAGATATTGTAAGAAAAGGCCTATTCACTAAAATATGAACAAACACGTATTTATAAATATTAATCCAGTAGGAGTAGGTAATCATGTGCTTATCCAGGGACTTTAATAAATGTTCTATACTTGGTAGTCCAAGAGTAGAAATAGATTCAATAATTTGGTTTTAGTACTCGATTCGTTTTAAAGAAAACATATTTATCGAAAAAAAACTTAAATCAGATCAGATGATGTAGCAGATCCCATTGTAGTATCCATACATCGCAGTGTTATAGAATGCAACATTGAAATAATTTAAATAAAAAATATTTTGCATTTAGAAATATTTTATGATAAATATCAATAACTCAATATATTTTGAATCCTCATTATAAAAGAGGCCAATTCCCTGAAAAAAATGTTATGCTATGTTACGGGTCTATCTTCGTATGAGTTGGTAGTAAAAAACTGTCAATGATGAATATCAATAGCTCAATATTCAAACTGCATTTTAAATCCTCATTATATAAGGGGCCTTATTTTAAAAGAAAAAAATGTTATGCTATTTTATTTATATGAGATAGTAGTAAAAAACTGTCAAAAAGCTATGCATTTACTGTAGAATAAGACGTTTTACACATAAAACCTAATCTACAAAGCGAACAAACGTCAAATAATATTTTAATCATAATTGCAACTTTATGATACCTCTTTTATAACATATACGTGAAGTTAGGTTTTAGGTGTTAGGTTTAGGTTAGTTTGTCACACAGCAAATGCATAGCTTTTGGACAGTTTTTTACTACTAGCTCATACGAAGATAGATCCATAACATAGAATTACCATAACATTTCTATTTTCGACCATTGTCCTCACAATATCATTGCTTTGCACCATTGCAAGTTTTATAGAAATAACGAATAATACTAATTATCTCTATTATCCTTTATCCAATCTCTGCAAGCTGTTCAATCATTAATTGATTATAAAATCTAATTAAATAGTTCCTTAATCATTCCTAATACTACTTCAGAAGTATGTACCTTAGCGCCGCGGCAGGCGTCACAGTGCCGCGGTACATTTGCTGGTCCCATGCGTGAATTTCTAATTAAACCGAAGCCAACGGCAACGGCAACGGCAGTACAAAATGCGAAATGGAAATGGCTCGCAGTTATAAAAGCGCGCGTAACGCGCAGCGAAGGCTGCAATGGTAACAATGTAATAGCCGACACAAATGGAACAAAAACTGAAATGGTTTTAGATGAAAAAGTCCAGACATCGGAGAAACGACTTTTCATGAATATTATCGTTAAAATTATGGCTAAGTAATATAATGACTTCCAATTTATGTCTTCATTTTGCAGCAATATCTCAACACTGATCCAAATTTAAACATTAGAAGCTTTTGACGCTTTGAAGATTGCATATTGCATAAAGATATAGCTAACGCATTTAAAAGAACTAACTTTAACAAACTTAATGAAGATATTGACTACTAGAAGTAGAATATTAAGAAGCAAGAATTTGATTTAAACACGTCCAATTGCTAAAAGTGTACATCGTATTTACAACTTGTAAAAACTTTCCTTTTGTAAAAAAAAATATTGACATAATCTAAACAAATCTTTTGGATAGTATATACACAATTACCACGTTACCTTATGTTTGGCCAATAACTGAGGTATTTAAACTAATTACAAAATTAAGTTGCCAAAACTTTCTAATATATGTAAATAATCGATTTAATCAATAACAATTGAAACTAAGCAGTTTTTTTTAATTATTATGGATGTGCGTTAAGACCATCAACTCTATCATCATACAAAGTTTCATTAAAATCGATACAATTGTTCAATTGTTAATTATGAAGAAACCACCTTGTCTAATCTTTACCAGAAACCAATTGGCATGATATCCAACTGATATCTTTCGAACGGTTTTTGAATTTAAAAAATCAGTTTAATTATTTTTGCACGGCGATCTTAAGAAAGATTTTATTATAGGCAGTGTAATAAAGCGAACCAATGTTCAACATTTCCTGAAACTGGAGGATCGTACAAATTCTATAATCGCTCATCTTCTTGAGACCCCACTTTCCAGAAGACTTTCAGAAGAAGTTTTCAAACGGAGACATCCATTAATCACGTGAGGTTTTAAGGGGGAGTGGGGGGGGTGTTGACAAAAAATCACCAAATATCACGTGGAGGAGGGACGGGTATAGTAGATATCACGTGTATTTATTTTTTAACTGATTTTTTTAACAAAAATTCAAACACTTTCAAAAAAAATTCAAAAATTTTACAGTTTTATCACGTAACTAAAAGTACACGTGATGTTTGGTGGGAGAGGGGAGGTAGCTTTGAATATCATCATGTATCACCAAGAGCGAGGGTGGATCCAAAAATCTTTAAAAACTCGCTCACGTGATTAATGGACGCCCCCAAAGCTAATATTCAAGATAATTAGCATTACTACATATTTGGAGAAATTTGGTGAAAGATTGGCAGAATTGGTGAATCACTATTTGGAGTTACAACTATTGATATATCAAAATTTTACATGTGTATGTAAGTGTGAGTGAATGAATTAAACCAAATAGCTCATATAATATTGTATTATAATTGATGTTAAAAATAAAAATAATAAAAATAACTGTATTTTTTGCAAAAACGTCTTGTGTAACTAATCGACGCTAGTCCTTATCCAGTTTCATCAAATTGCTTTTAAATCAGTGCAGCAGTTTTGGAGACACATACATACAAACACACTCGTATATGTTTTTCTCTATTTACGTCAAACGATTCAAGTGACTTAAAAAATGCATAGAAAACGAAAAAGAATGAGCAAATCTCTCTTCTGAAAATCGTCTCCTTAAGGGGGGCGATACATGTAACAAGAAAAAAAAAATCGATTTTTTTTTTCATAAATCGTTACAATAACATCTCAAAAATATGCCTGTAAATATTCAAAACAAAATTATCATTATTTATACAATAAAAACTCATTTAAGTGCCACGCCTCAACTCGACGCTTGAGTGCTATTGTACTCTTATCTGTTTCGGTGTCAAAACTTTAAACGCGTTTTTCTCAAAACGACATTTTTGAAATTTGCGGGCGCGATAACTCAAAAAGTTCTCGACCGATTCCAATGAAATTTTGCACACATCTACTTTACAGTAATAGCTTCTAGTTAAACCTCAAACATTCCAAAAAATGTTTCAAAAATTAACCCTTTTACCAAAAAAAACATTGAAAAAAAGGTGAAAAATCGAACTTTTTTTTTCTAAGGTGTGCCAATTTACGATTTTTTGACTTTTTTAATTTTTTTTTTTGGTTTAACTAGAAGATATATGTTTTATGAACACGTACAAACTAATTTTTTTAAATTCAGATCACCGTACGAAAAGTGAAAACGCCCGCAAATTGATGGCGTTTTCCGAGAGGGTCTTGGCAGATTTATTTTTACGGCAGCCATTTAAAAAAAAAAAATTAAAAAAAAATTTTTTTTGTGTATTTTAATATATAATAAATAACCCTAAAAAAGTTCAAAAAGATTCAATCATTCCTTCCCAGTTTAAAAAGTCCTCAAAAAATGGTAAAAATTAAGGCGATTACATGTATCGCCCCCCATAAAATGAAAAAAAAGGAGCAAATCTCTCTTCTTAAAATCGTCTCTTTAAGGTTAAAAAAGGGTGCGAATACTTACATATAAATTTTCATTCATATAAATATAATATAAATCCCTTACACTTTTTAAGATACTATGTGCATTTTTACAATCTGAGGCGCTAATTTATTTCATAGCTTTTGATATAGCTTTTGTAGAGATTTAGAAGTACTAATTTGAACAAATTTAATGAAGATATTGACTACTAGATATAGATTATTAAGAAGCAAAAACTTGATTTAAACACGTTCAATTGCTAAAAGATATAATAAAAGATAATTACATGTTTTTAATAATCCGCAAACACCAATACAGCCTATAATATGAGCCGTAACTTGTAATACCGAATGAAATAAAAACAAGGTATAAATAAAGGCAAATGTAATAGCTTTTACGACAATATTTCAATAATTGACAGTTTGAGCCCTTTGAAAATAATAATAAAAATACCCAGCCGATTCTTTAGTATACACATTTGTTTATTTTTTCCAGTGTTCAATTTTATTACGATCGATCAATCATGTTTTGCTAAAATGGGATTCTTTAACCAGCAATTGAGTACCCCTGCATGCTGTATGCTCACAGAGAGATGAATACAGAATTTTAGTGGCAATAAAATACGTGCTCATAACGCACTACGGAAATGTGCAGACCTCATCATATGGTTTCAGATGAATGCCATTACGAGAGACAAAATTCACGTGGAAATATTCTACAAGTCAGCAACGCATGTGAAACCATTACTAGACCCTTGAGCTTTGCTATTTAGATTTTTGTTCGAAATTCATAGCACTCGAATTGCATTATCAAAATTTCGTCAAAAAGCTCTTAAATCAAAATAATGGATGGTAAAAAATGGCCCAAATTAGCAAGGTGTTTAAATCGTTTTGTGTTGTTCACAGTAAAATTACTATTATTTGAATGAAATTCATTAAGCAATAATTTTAACTATATTTAATTTAATAGTTACACAGGGTGTCCCAGAATACAGAACTCAACGTCATGCCAAGATGATAGTATTGGACGTTATGGTTCTGAAAAAAAAAATAGAAACTTGTGGGGTGTATGGCATCGTGCCTTAAGGCAAATTGCTGGAACTTTCCGTACCGTAACGAAATGTTCGAGGAATATCAAATTTCAAATAGATTATTATAAATACTGTAACATTGTATAACATAAGAATTATATAAACTGAATTGCAAAGATGAAAATATTTGTTTAAAGTATATTAGAACTTAAGCCAAAATTACAATTAAAATCTGAATTATTTTAGATAAACAAAAAAAATTTTGAAAAAAAAATTTTTTTTGAAAAAAAAAATTAAACAAAAATTTTTTTTTCCAAAAGTAATTATTTTGTTAAAACAAGCAGAAAGATCTTTGAATCATTTAAATCGGATGCTAAGTTCACTCAAAAACTGCCATTTTTGGCACATTTAGCTTTGTATCTCCGAAACCGCTAGACCTGCCTTCGCCAAAAACAAATCACTACTTCTCCCCGTCATTATGAATTGAATGTTTTTTGGATCATTCAAATAGGATGCTCCGTTCTCTCAAAAACTTGATTTCTATTTTCTGCACTCTTTTCTCCGTATCCCCGAAACTGCTGGTCCTGCCTTTGCCAAAAACTAATCAGCACATTTCCCTATTAATAGGAATCGAATGATTTTTGAAAAATTGTATTCATACATTCATACACACACACACATCTATTTTTTCTGAGGTATGCCAAAATGTTCAGAAACCTTCAAAACGTCGAGAAATGTAAAAATTTTCAATTTCGATTTTTGAACGATTACAATTACTTACCCTACGGGAAGTTAAAAAAAATATCTCAAGTCGCTTGAAAACTATGAGCTTTTAAGTGCAACCTAGAGCTTTGGTGAAATTGTGACTATTTTTTGGACATTGTGGCTAATAGTTATTCAAGCAATTTAGCAGATTAGCCTGACTACAAGTTGTCGTCCTGGTCTTGATATAAAAATATTTGGTTACTTTTTAGAAACGTCCGAGACAAATCATAATTATTTTCAATAAATGAATAACGTAATTAGATCGGTTTCTAGTGACTGCAATTAGCATACTTTCTAATGAGTTGCATGTTGTTTATCCAGCATTCAACTTGATAGTATTGATCGAATGGCAGCATTTCAGCTGCACCAATTAAATATTCGTTAGATTTTCGAAAAACTTTGAGAAAGAGTCCTTTGTTTCAAAACCTCTTGTCCGTAAAGTAACTCGGTAACACAAGCCATCTTATACGATGCATAAGTAATCCGTCCTGGGACAAGGGGGATAATTTTACATAGATACAATCAGACAGAGTTCACGATCGAAATCGATCCGGGTCCGAAGCGTTCAGAATACGAAGAATGCCCGATACTCAGCCCAAGCCAAAGAGATGAGAAAAAAGAGAACAACGTCTATAGAGTAGTTGAAGTTTATGTACGAATAGTAAAAGGAACAAGAACGAAAGAGTTTGGCGCCTCGCAGTCGCGTGGTTTCCTATAGGTAACATAATGCGGAGGGCAGCGATTCTTAAAGACAGGCCAACATTTTTTTCCATTCGATTTTTTATAAGTTTATTAATTGATCGATAATGAATTACAAATCATTTGGACATGATGATCCCTGACGTTACAGGCACCTATTGTATATAAATGGATTTTTATTATTATAGAGTTGTCGTAAACTTGATATGAGAATAAGGTTCAACTAAAACTTCAACGAAATGCTAAGCATGTGAATAAATTTTAATTATTATTAAATGCGCCAACTTTTGATGAAATTTGCCAACACACTTTAGTACACTTTTTTTTAAAGGAAGGCCTTTCAAAGTCGACTGATTTTAAACATTTTAAATTCATAGTTTACCAAAAAGTCTTAATTCTTGAAAATATGGAGCAATTGTGTTAATATTTTTTACTGTGATCCTAGAAATGACATTCACGGTTACGACTTCAAAGTTTAAATAAACAAAATTAATACAAATTAGCTGTAATAACCGAAAAATAGCCATAATTTTAACAGAGTTCTAGGTTGCACATAGAAGCTCATAATTTCCAAACAAGGTGAGATAATTTTATTTTCTAAATTTTTTTCAGGGCGGTCAAGATCAATATGATCACACCGTTTTGGCTTGCGTTAAGTATCCCGTATAAAAATGAAAATCTGTATAAAACCTTATTAAATCATAAACGTTCTTACAATTAGTACTTTATATATATATATATATATATATATATATATATATATTTGTATAAACACTTATTAATAAAGATTAACCTATTATGTGTTTATCAATTGACGAAGTATTCACTAATATTTTATATTTAGTAGACAAGAAGTAGAATTAAATTTTGCAAAACAAAATTTCTTCAAAACGTACAATATCAAACTTATTGTACACATGTTATTCATTTAATAAAAAATAATATGTATATAAAAAGACAACACAGTAGAATTTTATAAATCCTACTGTCCGAATGTCCGATTACTAGAATGTTCAATTAACTGAAATATAGTGAAAAAGATATAATTTTTAATGAAAAAACCCAAAAAGTTGCCCAGCGTTTCGGTGTCGGATTAGTGAAGGTGTCGATTTATCGAAGTATCGGACTATTGAAATTCTGCTGTAAATCTACTTCTACTGTAAATTTGTCTACAAGTAAAAACTGCATAGACTAATATAATGAATGTTATAAAATCGCTCAAATTAACCAGGTGTTTAAATCGTCTTGTGTTGACCATAGTAAAATTATCATTATTTGAATGAAATTTTGTCTTGTGACCACAGAGAATGTCGGATTACTAGAATGCACGAATCACTGAAATATAGTGGAAAGGTCATAACTTTTAATATACAATATCAAAAATATTGGAATAATATCAAAAAAAAAACTAAAAGTTGCCCAGCGCTTCGGTGTCGGATTAGTGAAGGTGTCGATTTATCAAAGTATCGGACTATTGAAATTCTGCTGTACATCTACTTCTACTGTAAATTTTTCTACAAGTAAAAACTGCACAGACTGAATTTCATATTCGTTGTTTCAAAATTTGCTTTTATGAACATCAACTATATGATGAATAAGTAGTACTGATTTTCTACATCAAACGCCTTTTTTCTACAATGAAAACAAATATTTAACAAGTATAGTAACTAAATAAAGATAATACAGATATGGGAATAGTGTTTATGAAAAAATAGGTGAAGCATGTTATGGATAATTAAATATTTAATTAGTAAAAGTTAACGAAACTGAGATAGCAAAGCAAGATATTTTCAGAAAAAATAACTTGTGTGAAAAGTTTGATAATATAATGATCGAAAAAAGTACGCAATTACAGTTATACTGCCATCTTCAAATTTTGGTATCAACACCAAGACATATTAATAAAATTAAATACCGATTCGTTAACAAATTCTTCACACAATTTGTTTGCCGTCAGCATTTACATAAACACCTAATGCAGAGAATAAATACGATGCTCCTAATAAATACTCTATAAATATGCTAAGTACACTTTAAATATCGACATATCTATAATCTGTAAGTATGCTAACGATGTCAAATTGTACTGGTCTGTTTGCGCACGTTCATTTAACATTTATATCGAAAGTGTTTGTTCCTGTGTGGCCGACAAGTTGAGAATCCGGCGCGCGTGTTCGCGGAGATCGGAGTGCGTCCGATATCCGAGCTCGAGGTGGCGGCGAGGCACGCCCCAGCTTCACGCCACGGCGCGGTTTGCCGATTGCAGTTCGGGGGAGATTAGATGACGATCAAACCAGATCCTGATATAAAGTCGCTACCAGAAGTTATGATTTGTGGACATTAATCGCTTCCTAGAATCATGCACTGATAGGTATCTACAGTTCGCACTTCATATACCGATATATGAAGGAAATAAATAAGCTATTTTACATAACATTGGTAACAGAATACTTAGGAGGTAAAGTATATTGAACAAATAAACCAGTCGAGTCTTTATATAAAATTTTATCTTTTATTTTACAATTAGTGTCTATTATGAATGTAGATCACATAATAATTTAACAAAAAACTTCGAAGTAATTAAAAAAGATATGACTTTTATAACATCAAGAAGTATTCGAAAACGGTCTAAAATAATTTAACAATTTTGTGGCTACAGAATAAATTGCGTTATACTTAATATTAAACAAATATATGTAGGCATGTTAATAAAATTATAATAAGTAAGTTAAATTTGAGTTGATTTCTATAAAACTTTCTAAAACTGCATAACTACTTATACAAAATAATTGTGGTAAACCAAATAATTAACTTCCTGTAGAGCAAGTTATTGTAATTGTCCAAAAATCGAAATTGAAAATTTTTACATTTCTCGACGTTTTGAAGGTTTCTGAACATTTTGGCATACCTCAGAAAAAATGGATGTGTGTGTGTGAGTGTGTATGTATGGATACAGCTTTTCGGTCACGTTTTCGGGCGCACGGATCAACCGATTTGAATGGTTCAAAAAGCATTTGATTCCTATTGATAGGGAGATTTGCTGATTAGTTTTTGGTAAAGGCAGGTCCAGGAGTTACGGAGATAAAGAGCAAAGAGTGCAGAAAATAAAAATCGAGTTTTTGAGAGAACGGAGTATCCGATTTGAATGATCTAAAAAACATTCAATTAGTAATGATTGGGAGAAGTGTTTATTAGTTTTTGCAAAGGCAAGCCCAGCCATTTTAAAGATACGGAGCTAAATGTGTAAAATATGGCAGTTTTTGAGAGAACTAAGCGTTCGATTTGAATTATTCAAAGAACTTTCTGCTTGTCTTAACAAAATAATTGATTTTGGAAAAAAAATTTTTGTTTCAACTTTTTTTTTCAAGCAATTTGCCTTAAGGCACGATGCCTTACACCCCATTATTTTTTTTAAAAATTCATATTTATTTATTTATGAAAATGTTTACTTTCCGTACATTTTACTGAGCAACCAATAAAATTCTTTCGACTGGTAGATGAATATTTAGAAAATGTGTGTTCGAATATTGCAAGGGGCTGTTATAAATGTCTATATCAAATAATTTGACTTTGTTTCATAACATTTCTGAAATATGTAGAGCTTTATTTAAATCGGATTTTCGTATAAATTTCAGTAAATCATATTTCTAAATTACTGCCTTTTTTGCATATATTTATTGCCCATCAAAATAAAGTAATTCTTTAAGACAATATGCGGGTTGTGAATGCATTTAAAGAGTTTTTCTGGAAAGAGATATCTCCTTTTTTTATTTTTTGGCATTTTATTTAATATTGTATGACCATTTTTTTCAGTCTTCGTCGGTAGAATTACTACTTTGAGACATATTTACTCTTTATAAAATATTTTAATTTCATTAACATATTGCATATTCTTTTCTTTGTCAAATCAATCATTTATTATAGGGTAAAACTGAATGTGAATTAAATTGAACTAAATTATCGTTTTAGTTTTAACGTTAAGAAAGTTTTCGCAAGCTTTGAGTAAAAGCAAGATTACAATCAAACGAGACTTTATATATCTTTCGCAACCAGAAGTTATGATTTGCAGCCATTAATTTTCTTATAATAATCCCGAAGAGATATCGATCTGCAAATCGCGATTTTATTTAATACCTGTTTGACAACATTGATATATTGATCGATCACTCTAATTGCATTTATAGCTTGAATATTAATAAATAAATCATATTATATTTTCAATATTATGTATAAGGCATAAATTATATTTAATGAGACGTCAATATAATAATAATGAATTGAAAGTTACAGTATATTATAGGTACAGTACAGATCATTAAAGAAAAGGAAATTAGTTTGGACCCATTCCGCAAAGAGAGTGCTTTTTACACGACATCGTGGAAAAGCACTTTCAAACTAAAAAGACAGGGAAGAAGAAGAATGCAGAGGGTTGATGCGATACGAAAACTTACTCGAGATGAGAAGATACAAGGAACTGAAAGACGAAGCACAAGACCAGGTAAAATGGAAGCAGAAGTTTGTAAAGAAAACTGCATCAAAATCTATAATAATTGAAATAAAATGATGATGAGAATAATAAACAAAAGAGAGAAAGGCAATCATTCATTTGTAGTGCTCTCATATCATGAGTCTTATTAAAATTTAGTCTCCGAATTTTTGGAACATTGAATGTTCTAAAATGCAGCACTGTTTATATCATTTGTAAATCTTTAAATAAAAGCGACAGACCACACAAGTTTCGGATGTGTTTGCCAGGAAAGTGATTGGTGTCATGTACGTGAGGAAACATGTCAATGAATATATTCTACCACGAGGTACTCCTAAGTAATCTATTAAGAAAAGTATTCATTCCTCATACTTGCGTCGATTTGCGATCTGATCGTAAGTCAATACGTACAACTATTTGATGAGCTACTAAACGAGCATTTGTAGTGGAATTTGTCGATCAATTGGAAAAACAAACAGTAACTTTGCATAGAATAATAATAAAATTAGAATTATGTGGGAAAAACGAACTAATTCAGATCTTCTGCACTCTATTCTGGAATTTCATGAATAGATACACAGTTTCAGTAGAAAAAAAATGTAATTTCCAGTCAAGAAAAAATTGGCAATTTAAATTATGTGTGACTCTAATTTAAATTATGTGTGACTCTAACTTATATTAGAGAACTGGATTAAAAATGGCAAGTAAATAAAAATAAAATGACCAAGGTCTCGAAGTGAATCTATACCTCAACAGGGGATCTATTAAACCACACAAACAACGTAGCACTATATAAAATTATAGAAATAGAAAAATATATCATAAGACATATATATAATCAAAACATGTATATACTAAAACTGAAACAAATCAGGATTCTCATGACCATGAATCTAAATAGATACAAAAATTAAAAAAATGAACAGCAAATTTTTCAAGCTAAAAAATCAGTCACTAAATTCCCAATTTAAAGAAAAAAATTAGAGATGAACAATATTAATTTAGTTTTCATATAGAGAAAGTTTACTCTTATATTATTTTTATCTGGATATTTGTACGTTTATATATGTATCTATGTTGAATATTTATATATAACAATTAATAATTGTTAAGTAGATTAAAGAACCATCTATTATGAACTCTTTGTAAAAATATTTATTTTGATCTTTTACACCAGGAAATGTTTTTCTTTTGTTGTTCTTTTAATTACAATCTGTCATACTAGGACATTCAGTAATTGTTCTGACTATTATATGGCTTTTTGAATAAATCATGGTAACTCAGTAGTTGTTCAAGCACATTGTGACTAATTAACTGTACTCGAAGTATTTGCTGACATTTTTCATGATTATATGCAGCTATACCCACGAGAGGCAAATTTCAAATGAGGTTATATTTGATGTAAAAATTTGATATCGATACTGCCTTATGTCGGACTTGACCGTGGCTTGGATTGCGAAAAATATTACAATTACATGTAGTTTATAATAGTTAATGCTCTGATCTATTCAATTAATATTAGCATAGTAATTAATTTGGCATATTTAATTTTAAGAATTTTGTATTTTGACCATGTAAAGGATCGTAAAGACCACGTGATGTAGGTATAGCCAAAATTTACTTAAAGCAACACAAAATAAAGAATACGCTATAAATACGCATTCCAAAATATTATCAATAAAAGAAATAATTTTTTAAACCCCCTTGAGAAGCACTAGTATCATTATGAGCCTATTCGTATGCCGTACTTCGTCCGGATCTAAAATCTCTATAAACGGTGCGTTCGTAATATATATAATTAGCAGCGATACTCTGAGGGACTCGTGTTTGTTAATACATTAAATAATAACGGTTTTATTAGATGCTAACTACGATCATTTTCTACATAATATCAGGATTGGCCGGATGTAACTTAAGCATTTGTTACACTTACTTACTAGCTACTGGTTTTTTAAATCGGCATGTGTTATTAGATACTACTCATTAAATCGTATGATATGTGTACTTAATTAACGTGTAATTAATAATACTATATGCACGCATATTATTATTGTTTTTTAGATATTTTTTTCTAACTAGGTGTGAGTAGCATTTTGTTTTAATGCAAGTTGTATATACTTTCCCATATGCGTATATAATCAATTTAATTGATAAGAATTGAGATTTGGCCAATTTAGCAACTTTTAAATTAAGCGATAAGATTTATTAACTTCCCGTAGGGTGAGTTATTGTAATCGTCCAAAAATCGAAATTGAAAATTTTTACATTTCTTCACGTTTTGAAGGTTTCTAAACATTTTGGCATACTTCAGAAAAAATGATGTGTGTGTGTATGTGTGTTTGTGTGTATGTATGTATGAATACAATTTTGTAATTTAATGCTTCCAAAAACATTCGATTTCTATTGATAGGTAGATGCGCTGATTAGTTTTTGGCAAAGGCATGTCCAACCGTTTCGGAGATACGGGGCAAAGAATGCAGAGAATACGAATTGAGTTTCTGAGAGATTGGAGCATGGCATTTGAATTATCCAAAAAACATTCAATTCGTAAAGACGGGGAAAAGTGGTGATTAGATTATGGCAAAGGCGGTTTCGGAGATACAGAGCTAAATGTGCAAAAAATGGCAGTTTTTGAGAGAACAAAGTGTTCTATTTGGATGATTCAAAGAACTTTCTACTTGTTTTAACAAAATAATTGCTTTTGGAAAATGCTATGTTAAGAGCCTATGTTCGTATGAATTGGTAGTAACAAGCTGTTAGAGGGCTATCAAACAGTTTGTCCAATTTTGGTGTCAAACGATTCAGAATTACTTGAAACGTCTTGAGAACTTAAAAAAATTGCCAATCGAATTTGCAAGTTGCAAGCACCTTGATCATATTTACACATTTCCTTTAGTTAAAAAATTTCCATATGATACAATGTGATGATAGCTATGTCACGAAATAAGAAATAAACTGATCACCAATTATTATCAGTTTAACAACCTATAGATAAATCATAAATTTGCATTTATTTAGTTACTCAGAAATCAATTGGCGTTGGTAAAAATAATTACCAATTCAAATGGTGTAAAAACGCGACACACATGACGTTATAAGACAGTTCTGACGGATCACATTCCCGCAAATTTAATATGCAAGTTTAATTGCATATGCAACGTGTAAATGACATCATAATGCTTAATCATTCTTGCGCATACATTAGAGAAAAAGTCTTGGAATTCTATCAATTATATCGAATGCCCATTATTGCGGAATGGATTATAAAGTCACTAGACCTCAAGTACTTTTCTTAGAAGGAAACAACGATTTGACCCTTTTAAGGACATTAAATAGGGGTATTAAAAATTCGATCTCGTAGTACTTCCTTTCGGCTCCGTAGGCAAATCCAGACAATTGCGTTTTGTAAGATTATTTGCTATTGTTCATTGTCTATTTAAGATAATCGGGGTTTTACGATACGTCTGCAGACAAATAGACGAGGCGTCAACATTACAACAACGGATGCTCATGTAATTCTCTAATAAAATGATTGCGGTTGTGTAAACAGAGAATTGGAGAGATGATCCTATTTTAATGACAGGTAAGCTTTTATGGCACTTGAGATTCTATTCAATGCACTTATATATTTATTTTTTATATATTTTAGGGAGATACCTGTCATACTTTGATTATGGCAATAACATGATATTTCTATTTCATTTTTTATTTTAAATGTTTTGCTATAAATATACGTTGTAATTAGTGTATAATTTGTTGCTTGTCTGCTGACAATTTTATCATCAAATATAAATAGTGATAGATCAGTAGAACAAGATGTAAGTGGTATTTTGCCACGAGCTCAAATTGGCAAATCTGACGATTTGCAACACAAAATGACTTCGTATATATGACACTTTCAGGCAGATTGCGACACTTTAATTAAAAAAATATTTTTTTCTACATTACAAAGAAACGGCCTTACCGATCTTGGACTAATAAGCATGAGGTTCTAGCGAAAACATAAAATGTTGCAATTTGCGTAATATAAAATATTACTGCAATAACTAATATTCAGTAAAAAATAAAATATTATAACAATTTACTAGGATAAATTATAGAGACATTCTCATGCCTTTCATTCATGTTACGTCTGCAAAGGAAGGCGTTCAAAAGGCGTTTGGAACGATAATAAACGACAATCAGTAAATGCAAAATAGAGTTCAGACGAACAACACTTAAAAATCGTAAAAATCCGAAACTATTTAGAGAACAGTACTTATTGTTTACGATCGCAAATCGGTTAACCCCTAAGCCCTTTGCTGGTTGTGACTCATAGGCGAGGATTGAGAGACTGAGCCGCCCAGTTCAGCTCAGATCAACAAAGGACATAGTATGAGGTTCGCACAACCTTTTACATACGGTTTTAGATCAGTGATATGAACAAAAAGTTTATTAAAAAGATACACGAATAATCGACTTGTTAGCAAAATGCTAGTTTTTGCAAGGAATATTACTAAAAAGCCGTTCTTTTATCACGTGATCGATTTTCAAGGATTTTTGTACTTCTACTCTCTCCTTGGTAATATTCCATATTACCATCCCTTCTGTACCCAGCACAACCAGTTTTAGTAGGTACTATATTTGATTTCACAGCATAAAATGCAACAAACTTAATTTTAACGTTTCAATGCATATTGCTAAAGCAGAGACATAATTAACAGCCATCCATTTCTTCACGTTTCGAAGGTTTCTAAACATTTTGGCATACCTCAGAAAACATGGATGTGTGTGTGTGATTCAATTCCTATTGATGAAGAGATGTGCTAATTAGTTTTTGGCAAAGGCAGGTCCAGCCGTTTCAGAGATACGGAGCAAAGAGTGCAGAAAATAGAAATAGAGTTTTTGAGAGAATGGAGTATTCGATTTGAATGATCTAAAAAACTTTCAATACGTAATGACGGTGGTTATTAGTTTTTGGCAAGAGCAGGTTTAGCCGTTTTGGAGAGCTAAAATGCTATGTAAAAAATTGCAGTTTTTGAGAGAACTAAGCATCCGACTTGAATGATTCAAAAAACTTTTTGCTTGTGTGGACAAAACAATTGCTTTTGAGAATCTTTTTTTTAATTTCCAAAAAAAACATTTTTTGAATATCGAAAATAATTCGAATTTTAATTTTTTCTAGCTTAAGTTCTAAAGCTCACTTATATAGTTCACATATATAATTTTAACTTTGCATTTGTCCTTCATTTTAAATTCGATTGATTAAGTTATGTTTATTTACTTTTCTGTAAACACTATTATAACTGTTCTGTTACACTATTTATAAGAACATTTAATATTCCTTCAATTTTCATTACGGTACGGGAAGTTCCAGCAATTTGTCCTAAGGTACGATGCCATACACCACTAGTTAACTTCCCGTAGGGCAAGTTATAGTAATCGCAAAAAAATCGAAAATAAAAATTTTCATATTTTTTTACGTTTCAAAACCTTCTGATGTATATGTGTGTGTGTGCGTGTATGTGGGTGTGTTCGGATACAAATTTTCGTCGACGATTTCGGGAACACGGATGAAGCGATTTGAATAATTCAAAAAACACTCGATAAGGAGACGTGCTAATTAGTTTTTGGCGAAGACATATCTAGCCGTTTCGAGGATATGGGGCAAAAAGTGCCAAAAACGGTAACTCAGTTTTTAAGAGAACGGAGCGTTTTACTTGGAAACATTTTACTTGTATTAACAAGATGAACACTGATCAAAATTTCATGAAGGCAGGTCTAGCGGTTTCGGAGATCTAGTAAAAAAAGTAAAAAAAAAATGCCATTTGGCGGTCAAAAATGATCATTAGACATATGCACATCAAATTATCAGATATTTTATAGAAATTTTAACAATAAGTATAAATTCTGTTCACATTCCTATGGGTTCAGTACCAATGCTTATCCGTTAGTCTTGACATTTTGTCTCTATGCAGTTAAAGCAGTACGATTGCTTTGAAAAAAAGTTTAGAATTTCCAAAATATGTCAAAATAAAGAACATTTTTTTTCAATGAATGAAAAAAGTAGTTTTGTGTCAAATTTATAGTTTCTCAAAAATCTAACTTTTCTTAAGTAAAACTTTTTCAAAAATATCAATCGTTTTTAAAAAAATAATAATTTTTGGTACGGGAAGTTCCAGCAATTTGCCTTAAGGCACAATACTATACACCACTAGATTATTTTTTTATTACAATTTTCCAGTTGACGGTCCCTGTTTCATAAACATATCTGGCGTTTTGGTTTCTTCTGTTCTTGCGATGATGAGGTGCGTTGTTATGTGAAGAATCGCAGGTTGGCGCCTGGCGAGTACGACCTCGCCGGCGCCTAATTGCCGAACACCACCCGAACCACGCACCAAAACAGGCCGAAGAACGAAGCAGACAGGGAAGGCAACATGTTATGGTACAGGTAGCCCAGATGGGCAGATGGAGGAAAAACACCATGGTCGATAACAGTAAAGGTTGTATGGAATTGAAAGCGATGAAGGGGGTCGGAAATCAATATTTCTAATATAATCGATACAGTATTCAGTAACATTTACTCACTTTTTCTCAATAGAAACAATTTGAATTTCTAAAAATGTATAGAAAAAAAAGAACTACGATCGTTCTGTATCAAAATCAACAAAGAGGCTGATGTTATAGGGAGATACGATGATGAGAAATAATTAGCAAAATTCTTTTTATATCGTCAGCATGTAATTGTTTATTTTTGTCATTAGTTTTATAAAGCTTCTTATCATCAGCCTTAGCTAAATCAATATAAAATTTAGAGTATTCAGAGACATTTATTTATTTATTTATTTATTTATTTATTTATTTATTTATTTATTTTACAAGCCGTCGGTATAATAATATTATAATAAGGCTTAAGTCAATTTTTATAGGTTTAATATAATTTAATTAATTATTAGCTATTTTATTACTTATTTATTTATTATTTAATTTATTTACTATAAACTTATTTATATTTAGTAAATTTTAATTATTTTTAAATATAACTAGTTTGTTTGTTGCAAGTATTTTTTAAAAATTTAATAAGTATTTTATTAAGCTTTACAATACTTTTATAATATAATTATTTTATTTGACAAATTTTAGGTTATTTTATGATATTTTAACAAATTTAAGTGTCTTATATTATTGTTATTTTTGTTATTATTATTAATAATATTATTATTATCATTTTTATTATTATTGTTAAGTATTTTTACAATATAAGTTTTCTTCTTTTACAAATTTTTAGGTATTTTGATGAAGGAAATATTTTGTTTTACAATTTTTTAGTGTTTTTAAAATATAAGTTTTTGGTTAACTAATTATTAAGTTTTTTAACAATAACAGTCATATAAAAATAATAATTTAAAAAAAATTAAAATTTTATTTCACAATTTTTAAGTGTTTTTAAATTATAAGTTTTTAGTTAACTAATAATTAAGTATTTTAACAATAACAAACATATGAAAATAATAATTAGAAAAAAAATCAATATTTTGTTTCACAATTTTTTTAGTGGTTTTTAAATTATAAGTTCTTAATTAACTAATTATTAAGTATTTTAACAATAACAGTCATTGCCGCATTAAATCATAAAATAAAAAATGAAGTTACTATCATTTTAGAAAATTCTACAGAATTACAAATGAAATAGTGAGATTTTTCTTTTCTTTGTAAGCTTGTATATATTTATAATCGTCATATTTGAATCTAAAATTATGTTATATAAGGTATATTATCATCAGTCTTAGCAAAATTAATATAAAATTTAGAGTATTCCACAGCATTTAAAGTATTTTAATTTCTGATATGCATCTCAGATGCTTTTTTGATCTTCAAAATTACGGCATAAAGAATTATCTAATAGAAAGACAATGATAGAAAAACATCAAGTATCTTTTTATATCTTGAAAAATATAAAATGTCGCATCTGTTTAAATGTAACTAGAGTTCGAATTCATAAAAGAAATGATATATAAATCTTTTCCTTTAAATTTTAGCTCTCTAAAACGAAATTTCTCACTCAGCAATCTAAAACTAAATACGATATTCAAAAAATTGAACCTAATTTTTTGTTTAATTTAAGCACACGAATACAGTAATTATAATAATATTCTAAAATAATCCAAATAATATAGATAACTCGCTCTATAGGTAATAAATAAAATCTTTCTAGCACCTACAATTAACCTTAATATTCACATAAATATAATAAATTATGATACCTCGAATAAAGTACCTTAATCATTGATGAACAAGAACAAGATGAACATTTGATGTTTAACCAGGAATGAATTAAAAAGCACTTCTGAAAAAAACTATATTTTTACAGATTTATAAGTATAATTTATTCACATTGTTTTTAAAAAATAAATGTTATAAATTAAAAAAAAATATATTAATAATCCAAAAATATAAAATTAATATAATTTATTATCCATCCTCTCAATATTGCCCTCGGCTACCTGGTTCTCATAGCGGGACGAGCGGAGGGCAAGGCCGTCAGGTAAATGCGTAACGTTTAGACTGTGAACGCACTAATCAGCATTATGCAAGAACAATGAACAACTAATAAAATGACTATTTTATTATATGCCTGTCACATCAAACCGCGAATAACAGCAATCTTATAGTATTGATGAACTTTGTAATTATATTCCATGATAAACATCAGATGTTCATCTTGTTCATGCTTCCTACCTTATGATTTTGTACTTTGTTCGTCAAGACATGGCGATTAATTATATTTATGTGAATAGTAAGAAAATTATTGTATTGGTTATTTATTTCGATAGTTAAATAAATTATTTGGTTTATTTTAAAATAAATATCATTGGTGTATGCATACCCTTAAATTCAGCAATATAATTCAATAATTGAAAATTTAATATTTACATTGAGACTGCTGAGTATAACTTTGATTTAATGCTATGTTAGTATGCAAGCTTATATGAATTATATAAAGGAAATCGTTAAATAAAGGATAACAATAGTCAGGTTTAAATTATTCTTATTTTTTGTAGTTAAATTTATGAGTCGCTTTTCTTAACAGTGATTGATATTAAATAGCTTTTACGGGAATTTCATAATAGGAACTGCAAATTTTCAATGTGGGCGAGGTACTATTACTCTTTCTTCCGATTTTTGTTAAAAACTCTTTTTTCAATTTTATTCTTGAGGTGTAATGGTCAAGAACGTGGTCGTGGTGATTCGTGGTCTACCAGAAATTAGTTCCAGGTTCGAAAAAAATATTTCCTCCTGACGTCGTCTTATTGACCACGCCATTTTAGTAACCCTGAATAGAAATTATCTATTATAATATTTTGAATACTTAGAACAGCAGAAAAAATATATATTATTTCTAAAAATAATCTAGATGTAAATTATCTTATGTCTGTAAAATATGTAGAGTTTTATTTTTTTTATATTTGAACAGCAATAAGTACTATTTGTCCCATGAGCTGTTGTAAAGTTATCCCTTAACTTATTTCTAGGGCTATTAGAGGGCAAACCCAAGGGTTTCTATCCCCTTTCTGGTAAGATTATTATTAGAGATTTTTCTAATATTGATGTGTTATATATTGTAGAAATGCCCCAGAAGACTATTTTCGGCAAAAACTGACCAAAAATTAGGTTAAAACTAACAACAACGTATATAACATGTTGTTGCAAAATCAAGCGCTCACTACTACCAAAATACTGTAATAAACTCAAAAATTTAATTAAAATTGTAATTTCATATATTCAACGATAAAATTAATTCAAAATTAAACTTCAACCATAAATTAAAAACTTAACAAATATTTTTATTGTTTAAAATAAATTAAATTAATTAAGCATTTTGATCCTTAATAGCACTTGTAATATAAGCTTCTGTGATCGGTATAGTATTACCTATAACTTTTTAAATTTAATTGGTACTTAATTAAATATCGATAGACAAATTATGAATAAATGTGTAAGAATTTTGATCATTATATAATGACTTAAAAACAATTAGTATTCATGAAACATAAAATTTGAAATTTACGGGAAGTCAACATTCGGAATAGAAAAGAAAGTATTGAACCAAACTCAGTCCCGACTATATTTTTAAGCATTTCAGATTCATTATTTGTTAAAGTTTAATTCACAAATATTCATTGGAACGTATTTGATTTTTCTATTCAAATTAAAAATAGATAGAAAAACGACCAGAAATAAACCGATTACTAAAGTTTAACGTTTATATAATATCAAATCGCTAATAAAAATTTAAGATTGCAAAAAATTATTTCTCAAAATTGTGAAAGCCACTTCAGTAATTATAGTAGTGTTTCATATAAAGTTCAATTCGAGCTTTGTTCATTGAGAACTTCATAAAAAATAAATCAGAACCTATAGTTCTTCAGAATTTGAATAATTATAGTATAATTTCAATAATTATTAAAAATATTATAATAGAATATTTCTATTCAGGGTTGATCATGATCAATAAAACGACAATAGAAAAGATTATTTTCGAACTTGGGACTAATTTCTGGTTTCATTACACCTCAGAAATGAAAATTATAGTATAATTTTAAGTATTGATAATATTATAATATAATATTTCTATTTAGGGTTGAACGTGATTAAACAAACGACAATAGGAAAGATTATTTCCGAATCTGGGACTAATTTCTGGTAGACCACGAATCACCACGACCACTTCCTTGACCATTACACCTCAGAAATAAAAATCGGGAAGGTTGTTTTTAATAAAAATCGAAAGACATAATAGCACGTTGCCCACATTGAAAATCTGCAATTCCTATTATGAAATTCCTGTTAAAGCTCTTTAATATCAATCACTGTTAACAAAGGCAACTCATAAATTTAAACTAAAAAAATAAGAATAATTTAAACCTGACTATTGTTATCCTTTATTTAACGATTTCCTTTATATAATTCATATAAGCTGCAGAAGACATAAATCGTAGTACAAGGTCGACGCAAAGTTAAAAGTTGCATTTATCATGCTGAAGTGGTTTCGAAGAAGAATATGAAGAATATATTTTCTTAACAATAACAAACCGCGAGAGATGGCGAGCGCTTTGTACGAAATATTATATTAGATTTTTTGCTCATCTTTAATCCTTTTGGTCCGGTTGAATTAAGAGGATTTCTTATAGACATGCAGCTAATGGAAGAAAAGATTGAAGTTTTTTCAAAGCTGCATAATCGGCGAATCATTCAAATCGGTTGCTCTATGACAAAAAGATTGAATTTTTTTCCAAGCTGCATAGCTGATTTGAGGACGAAATATCAAAGCGCGTAAGCGCCGCGTGGGAGTCCAACTCCCAAATCTTGGTACGAAACCCATAGAAATATAGTCGGTGAATCATTCAAATTGGTTGGCCTATTCTCTCGAAATCGTCGACGACTACACACACATCCACACATACATCCGTTTTTTCTAAGGTATGCCAATGTTCAGAAAGTTTTGAAACGCAAAAATATACAAAAACTTTCATTTTCGATTTTTTTAGATTACTATAACTCACCCTACGAGAAGTTAATAAGTATGACTTACATAAAAATGGTGAATCATTCAAATCGGTTGATCTATGCTCTATCAGACCCACGCATACATCCAGTTTTTCTAAGGTATGCCAATGTTCAGAAGATTTTGAAACGTAAAAATATAAAAAAACTTTCATTTTCGATTTTTTTAGATTACTATAACTCACCCTACAAAAAGTTAACAAGCTTGACTTACATAAGAAGCATGAAACTTTTGAATAATTTCTTTTTGAGAAGGAAGAGTAAACTATTCTTCTGAGGTAAAGTCAGAAATTATATTGATAACTGTAATAAGTCATACAATTATAGAACACGTTAGGTTTTTACTTTTTGTCTTTCCAAAAAAGTTCTATAATTTCGTGTTTATTTAATTTTTATTTGAAGATATTTCATTAAATGAACGTCATAATACCATGAAAAACCTTGTCTGATAAAAACTAATAGAATCAGTTTATATTCTCACTGACAAAAAATATAATATAGGAAATCAAATTTTTATTTTTTGAAAATTTTCTCCTGATGATTCACTTCTAGCAGAACTTTAATATTGATAAGTTCCAAATTGAAATCCAAAAGTTTTCGAAAAGTCCTAGTCTTAAGGCTAAGTTTAATAAGATAAGAATTCACTCAAAGCTCAGCCAGAAAAATCTATTAATTGCTCTAACATAATAAAAGCAAAATCTTTAGATTAGACAAACTATATGCAGTGTATGTAGTGTATTGTAGTGCAGACAGTTGCATGAATTTTTTTAAAATAATTTTTGGACAGTCACTCAAATTATTATTTTGAGGGAAATATCAGTTGCTAATATTTTGAGAAAAATATTAGTTTACTACTTTTTAGAATGGTAAGTATATTCAAATTGACATAATCACGAATTTAGTAAGTTATTGTTTATATTTAAATAGACAAAATTGTAATTAAAATGAAAAATTGAAATTAAAATGACATAAAATTATATGTCGAAATAAATGAAAAACTGAAGATGTTTTAGAAATTTTAAGGATTTAATGATTTCAAATTAAAATCATTTTTGGATCCAAGGATTTTAAATTAAAGTCCTTTTTTACTTAATGTAATGTATGCTTTATATAATATATTGATTAATATCGATATTATAAATGTATATTCACTGATTCTTTCTTCTAATTTTTTTCTAATCTTTTATCTTCATCCTAACTAAAAGCTAATATTCTACGCCGACTACCGTACTAAAATCCTCATCGGCCGACCGAGTTGGTCACTATGCGTGGCTACAACAAAGCACCTCAAAACATCTTGAAGAAGAGGTGTGAAGAAAACCGGTACTATTAATTTCTTCTGGCATATATTAACGTCGGGGTATAAAAATAAATTGTACAATTCGTATTGTGTGTATGACAAGCCAAGTCCCATATATAACTCCTTTCGAATCATTCGGCTACGAATGTTCATGCAGGAACGGTGAGAATCCACCTAATTGGCTTCTTTAGTCATAAAAATATTTAATAAATTTAACGAAGTTATAAATAATATTGGTAGTGTGTAATATGTTTAGCAATAAATACTGAATATTTTCAATATCAAATTTATGATCATGATCGTAAATGTTCATTTACTGAATTGCAATTGCTTGATTGTAGTCTATAACACGATTGTACACAATTAGATAAATACTGTATTCAAAGTCAATTCGAATTCGAATTCGATTGATTATAAAAAAGATTTAGGAATGATATTGAGCATTGAGGTTTTATTTAGAAATCCCCTAAAGTAACTATTACTTTAGTAGAAAGATTGTTTTTTACAACATTGATAGGGAAGAAAATATCTAATTGCTTGTGATTCGGAATTGTTTGAGCCCAAAATTGGGAAATGTATGATTGTGTATGTGAGTCAAAATTTAATTTTTTGAAACTAAAAGTAATAATAAGAAGAAAATGTAAGCAGGTAGCTTCCCAAAGAAAAAGTTTATCCAATTGCTTAAAAATGCGTTTTGTTATTATTTTATAGTTTTCTCGACGTTTCAAGAGATTCTGAATTGTTTGAGCCCAATATTGGAAAATGTATGATTATGTATGTAAGCCAAAATTAATTTTTTTTTAAACTAAAAGTCATAATAAGAAGGTAATGTAAGAAGGTAGCTTCCCAAAGGAAAAGTTTATCTATTCGCTAAAAAATGCGACTATCGTTATTTTCATAGCTTTCTCGAAGTTTCAAGTGATTCTGAATTGTTTGAGTCCAAAATTGGAAAATGTATGGTTGTATATGTGAGCCAAAATTTAAATTTTTGAAACTAATGTAATAATAGAAAAAAAGACGCAAGAAGGTAACTTCTCGAAGAAAAAGTTTATCTATTCGCTAAAAAATGCGACTCATTAATTATATAGTTTTCTCGAAGTTTCAAGTGATTCTGAAGTGTTTGAGCCCAAAAGTGAGCTCAAATATGTATGATTGTGTATGTGAGCCCAAATTTAATTTTTTGAAATTAAAATAATAATGAAGAAGGTGATGTAAGAAGGTAGCTGTATGGATGTGTATGTGAGCCAAAATTTATTCTTTATCGACATTCTGGCAGAAATAGTGCTGATTAGTTTTACAAGACGATCGGCCAAGTCATTTCTTTGAAATTAAAAACAAAATGCAAACAAATTTTGAACATTTTAGCCGAAAATACTAAAATAATGTTTACAATTCAAAAACTGTTCGAAAAACATTAGTTAGTAGAAAATAGCGCTGTTAAATATTTGGTAAAAATTGGCCGGAAGGTTTCTTAATAATTAATTATTAATTACTTTTCCTCAAATAGTATGTATCTTCGAGCCTGATCCCAAATTGAAAGAACGCAGCTTTCGTGATCAAACAATAATGGCTACATATTGTATTAAAGATATAAGCGATGAGTTTAAGATTAAAAATATAAAAAATCCAATAATAAAATCAATAGTTATTTTGTAAAATTAAACTGTGACAGTTTTGCCATTATGTTATATTCGATTTTGTCATTTTTTGTATGGCATTATAGTTCTAATTCCAGCGATTTGGTCTGAGTCCGTCTGTAGTAATTTCGTGGTCGATTATGTCGAGATGCAATATCTGTCAAGCATGACGAAGGGCCAAAAAATCTGTGTGCCTTTATCACTCGACCATTTAATTGGAAATTCAAAAATGCATGAAAGGGTTTAGCCAGAAACCCGATCGTGCCAAAAAAATAAACAGAGTTTTAGACACTTGTTTTTTTTTTTACAAATTTGCATATTATTGTTTTGCTGGTGTTCTTGTGAAGCAGATTTTAATTAAAACTTGAATTGTCAGTTAATATTTTATAACTTATTCAAAATTATATAAACAAAATGTTAATAATGTGATTTTGAACAATCAAACTTAAATACATCAAACTTAAAGCCATTTACTTGATTCAATGAAAGTAATATTTCTTAGAAAAATAACATCATACTTATAGCTAGCATTTACATCCAGATCAAGAGTAATGTTTTCACTTTAAATCATCAAATGATTAACTGATTATCAATAGAACAGACACAAAAAAAACGTGGCTAATAGAAATTGCATTTGAATTGCTTTAAATATTCAAAACATTTTTGTCAAAAAGATTCAAAAGAACTCTTCGATGAAGAAGAGAGAACAGTATTAAAATTGCGCCTGGATCGCTCATAAAATAATATACTCTACATTATTTTATATGATATTTTTCTAAAACATATATGTATTTATATATATAAATATATCTATATATAATATAAATATCTAAATTAGTCAAAAGGCGGTAAAAAACTCTTCTTACCAGAGCCACGTGTTGTTGTGAAAGAGTCCGGATAATGCAAAAGGTTTTCCACCAGGACTGGTGTCTTTCTACGATATATATATATATATATATATATATATATATATATATATATATATATATACAAGGGACCTTCAGATTCGACTGTTCTTCTACTTGCATTACCCTCTAAATTCTTTTATTTTTTTATGAAACGCATAATCATTTCTTGGAATCTCTCGCTTCGTTTAATAATATAATCGGATTGCAGTTTGACACCTTCTGAAGTTATATGATATATGAGATGCATACATTAATCCCAAGTTTATACGCGAAAGCATTTAGTAAAGTCGGATTCTGACTTAAGTTGCATAAATTATAATTATAATAAAGCCTTAAATCGGGATTTTTAATGAAGGATGAAATACCACAATAAATTTGAGGATTATGGTGAAGCTTTTTTATAGATAAACTCCACATGCAATTTTTTTAATAATACATAAGTATTATTATACACATACGTTTATACGAATGCTTATAATAAGTACAAGCATAAACTATGATCTTGACTAATATGTCTTATTTACACATTTGGTACAGACTACAATTAGTAGATAATATCAATTTCTTTAGAAGATTTAGGAATGATATTGAACATTAAGGTTTCATTTAGAAATTCCCTAAAGTAACTATTAAATTAATAAAATTAATGAGAAAGATTGTTTTTCACAACATTGATAGGGAAGAAAATATCTAATTGGTAATGATTCTGAATTGGACCCAAAAATTGGAAAATGTATGATTGTGTATGTGGCCCAAAATTTAATTTTTTGAAACTAATAGTAAGCAGGTAATGTTTTATTAAATTCCCGAAGAAAAAGTTTATTTATTCGCTAAAAATGCGACTCCTTATTTTCATAACTTTTTTGAAGTTTCAAGTTATTTGTTACTTGTTATAAAATCCATATGTTTCCACTATAGTAGGACTATAGTGGAAAGTTCTAGATTAAGAGGAACTAAATATTCCAACATTAAAATATTTAACAATAGTGTTTGAGAATTGAGAAGTTAGATAGTGAGTACTACTAACTATTGTTACTTCTTTTAATATTTTTAGTTCCACTAAATGAAGGCTAGATCTTTAGGCAAAACATATAAATATTATAAGAAATTTAAAAATAATGCATATATTTTATTGGTGTTTTGTCTGATTATATATTTTTTATTAAAAGTGCTTATCTTATCCCAATGGATCCATTTAATTTGAGTATTAAGAACTCCTCAGTTTGTGGGAAGTATTTAAAGATTCTGAAAAATTTCAAATATTCAAAAAGTTGGTCACTTTTGAATCTTTTCTGTTTTTCTTATTGCCAAGTGTGGCCTAATCATTGATGAACGTAATGATTTTTATAAAAAAAAACACAAGACCTGTAAGTGGAAGAACCCACAATTTTTATCATTTTTAAAAATTGTGATCAACTTAGTTTTTGTTAATACAAACATACTAACTTAGTTTTGTGTATGGCAATGGTACTACAAAACTGACATTCAGAAAATACTTAGCCACTCTAAGTACTTTAAAGTACCATCTTAAATAAACTGTACTTAATTGAAAGTAATTGTAATTCTAAGAAATATCTGATTAGATTATTGAACTCTTGAATGCAAATGCAATATTGTAATAATATCGCGTGGATTTAATGTAGGTTGATTCAACCATGCCTTATAATTGCATGTTGTCACTATAAGACATAAATCAAAGCACCTACCCGACAAAGAGTTTGTGTCGGTGTTGGATTGCAAAATAATATGCTGGTAAATAATTTAGATAGGAGTAGAAGTTAAAAATTAAAAGAAGTATACATTAAGCAGTAAAAGTTGAAAAGAAGTAAATATAAAGCGAAAAGCATTGTTCGAAATAGTTCGAAAATGAACAATTCATACATTTAAAGAGTTCTAAATATTTAAATTTGTACACAATTTGGTCTTATAAATTTATCTTTAAAAATGCTAATTTATTAGCATATATTTTCAAACAAAACTAAATAAAGTAGTGTTTGATAATTTTATAAGCATATATTAAATATGAAGACAGTTTTCCAATTGACTGCATCAATTTAAATTTTAAAATAAACTGATAATTTGTATGTATTTTCCTTTGAGCAAAATATCCAACTTCCAAGAGATTACAATTCCAACTTCTGATTTTTTCTATTTTTTTATTTATTGACAAGTAATCTTCAGTCCGGTTGTTAAATGTTCTATGCGAGTCTATCCATTCCCAACTTCTTGTACATTTTTGTATTGATCTGGTCAATATCTTCCATAATGGCTTTAATATCAAATATTTCCAATTTGCTGAAACTATTGCTGATTACATGATCGAGACGTGCAATTTCAGTCCTGAGGAATTCCACTCTTGCCATACGACGAGTGTCTTCGTTGTCGCCAGCTTCACCAATATTCGACAGATCAGGATCCTATTCAAATAATATTTATTTAAATAATACATTTTTATTTGTAACTTCAATGACAATTATATATTTCCCCAATTTGCTAATTGTATGACCTCTCAACGTTTCAAGTATGCTCAACACCAAAATTGGAAAAAGTATATATGTGAGCCAAAATTTCACCTCGTTCTCAAAAACGGCTGCACCAAAATCAACAAAAATTAAGAAACTGAGTTTGAAAATTATATGTTTTTCCTAAGAACCTGGTATTTCAAAGTAGATAGTTGAAAATGTTACCATCACAATTTTAAAAGTAATTAAATCTGAATTCATATTGATTAAGTCAATGCATGACACGTTCATGCAACTTGTTTTAAGGGAAAATGCCACTTACACCCAATTAAATATTAAATTCACTAATTTTGAAGTAACGCGGTTCAAAAAAGATGCCATCGTTTAAACAAAAAGATTTTAAACACTTACTTTTACGATGATAAAGTTTATTTCTTGAACTAACCAAAACTGTTGTAAATTCCAAATTTAAAAAGGTAATGTGGGGCACATTGCTTCGAACAAAACAAATAATACTGCAGCGGCGAAATTATATTTTAACAAACTTCCAATTGGCACAGATTAAACTACAACAGCATTTTTTACACGAAAATATATAAATATGACTTTTATTAGCGACTTTTTAATTTAAATTGCATTTTAGTGATATCGGTTGATTATACCAAAAATACCACATATGGAGCACTCTGTTACAGGGCAAAGGAACCACAATGTTGTCACATCAAAATAGCAAAAGAAAAAACAATAATATATGAACAATCGTTTAACAAATATTAAATTTCATATATAATTTTATATAAAAATCTGTCTGACCTTTAGTTGTCATTCTTGCAACGTTTACAGGAGGAGAGGAAGTACTCCAAATGAAGAAGAAACTACAGTCAATAATTTATTTATACTCCGACTTTTTCTTACGATTTGGCACTGTTTTCTTAAAAGAAAAGAAACAAAATTGTTAATTAGGTTTTATTGTTACAACTTAACATCGTGCCTGACGTGCGACAACTCGAAAAACGTATCAAGTCAGCCATTTTGGTTTATGTTTACAAAACTTTTTTAACTATAATTTGAAGTTAAAATATATAATATATAAGAAGCATGGAAAAACCACAATTACTTACCTATATAAATCATACACCAAGAAATGAATAGAAAAACCGTTTGCACAAATTATTTACACAAATTGTTTGTTATTTCAGAAACACTAAATAAATTTGGCAGCATTTTGGCCGGTAACAGCAACAACGGGCAAAAACTGTTTAATCACTTTCCTTATCTATAATGATGGACGCTTATGAAGTTGCCTAAACTGTATACCAACATTAAGAAAGTAAAATACAAAATCAGAAATATTTATATTGTAACAGTGTGCCCCATTTCACCTTAATTTTCTTGTAAAAAATATAAAGATAAAAGTTTATTGTTTGATAACAAAATGTTTTTGAAATTTATACAAAAAGTTTAGATCAAATAGTGAAACTGGAATGCTGGCGCACGAAATACGTCTGCATATTATATAATATGAATAGCATCAAATACGTAGTGAAATATAAATATGTAAGTAGATCCTTTCAGTGCATGTTACTAAAAAAAAAGCAATAAATTCTATTTCATATTAAAATATTAATAAATACACGAGTGTGTTATTTAATATTATTGTCCCTTGCCGCCTCATATGGGGATATAGCTCAGTGGTAGAGCATTCGACTGCAGATCGAGAGGTCCCCGGTTCAAACCCGGGTGTCCCCTAACCATTATTTTTAATTTTATTTAACAACAGCATATAATTGAATATCATAAATGATTATACTTTCTGACAAAAATCAAGTAATTGTTCCATATAATACCTTCATTATTGTTTGCACAAACTGCCGAATATCCAGATTATCATTGTTGGATAGGATACTTGTTTCTGAACTCATTGTATGTTTTTGAATTATTCTGATTATTATCAGTTCATTGAAATTTGTTACAAAAAAATTAAAATAAATGCTGTCGAATTATAGATCACTTGGATAAAATGATTTCTATTGAATACAAGAGCACTTGCAGGACAAGTGAATATCAAGAAGTTACATATTATAAATTATATACATTTGGTAAATTTAGATTGATGATTGATTGCTAAATTCAAAACATATACAGGTGTACAAAAATAGAACATTTTAAAAATATTCATTAATCTTGATATATATAAATATATCAAAAGAATTGAGTGAAAAGAATCTTTGAAAATATGAACACACTGCAATGTTTATTAAGTAATATTTACATTATATTTTAAAAATGTTTCGAGAGTACAGTTTATCTCCTCTTCAGTGTAAATACAAAATATTTAGTTCATAGTATACTTAGCATGTGAACATATTTAAATAATATTATTTACACTGCCAAAGAGGCAAGTGTAGTCTCGAAAAGCTTGTAATATTATTATTAAATGCAGTGTGTTCATATTTGTATTATATATATATATATATATATATATATATATAAATCCGATTATTTCTATATCAAATATTTCACAGAATATTTGTAGATTTATGTATCAAAGACTTACCATTATCTCTCATAATATTAATAAATGCAAGCGTCAGGTAAATATATAAATCAAAGACTTGCCCTCCATACATTGAAGGCACACCTTAACAGCATAATTAACAAGCACATCTACCATACACACAAAATTAACTGTACTCATGAATATTACTAAAATGTTTTACTGAAAAATCCAAAGAACTAAAAAATTTTTTCATAATAAACAAGCACATCTGCCATATACAAAAAATTCACTTTACTCATGAGTATTACTAAAAAGTTTTACTGAAAAATCCAAAGAACTAAAAAATTTAATACTGTATTATTAGCAAGAGATTGAAACGTAAGAATTAATTAAAATAAAAGTATATTACAAACTAACTAATCACACAAACACCAAAACAGTAAATGCAAACTAAATAATAACTTCTTAAGACTGAAATTATCCATTCATTCTTCCAAAATGCTTAAATATTTTATATTCAAATTGGTCAACCTTGTAATTTCAAAACAAAAATACTCTTTGTATAAATGAACATCATACTTGATTTAAAAAATTATGGCAATCAACCAATGGAACAATTTACTGCCTCATGTTATATAAATTGTTTTTTAGGGGGTAACACAGCTTTAAGTTTTAATTTAATTCAAATTCATGCCAAGCACACAAAAATACAATATTTTTAAAGTTTTTTTTGTATATTAAATTATTTTTCTTACTTTACTGTTATAATAAATAACTGTTTTCAATATAATGGAGTTATCAAATCCTTTTACTAGAAAAAGGTCACAAAGACAGGTTTTTAGGCTGTAAAATCCCATTATGAAAGGTTTTTAATTTCATCGATGTTATTACATGATCACAGCAATTCTGAACAAGCACAAATTGAAAGGGCATAATTAAAAATATTTTTTTTTATTTGAGAAAGTTTTTATTATGTTATATTTAACATAGAATTAGGTCTATTTATCCTTCTTAGCCGCTTTAACACTTGCTTGTTGTGCTTTAAGAACTTTTACGACTATTTTCTGTTCTTCAATTAGGAAAGCCCTGACAATACGTTCTTTTACACACTTGTGGCAGAGTACTCCACCATATGATCTACGTACTGTCTTCTTTCTTCTGCACATTCTGGATCTTTCCATGGGCCTGGCAGGCTGGATGCCTCTGAGCTTGTCTTTGCATTGTCCACACCTATAATCATATTTGTTAAAGTAATTCAAGAAATACTATGAAATTACATTGGTACGAAAGTGTAGGAACACACTTGAGTCAAATATTTAAAACTTTTGTCATATGCGATACTGAATATATCAATTTAATTGGAACAGATTTTTATATACTTATATGGCAATTATAAAATAAATGAAAATTTATGAAATAATTACCTGGGGATCTTCTTGGGTTTCTTCAAATATTGATACACTAGTTTACCACCTGGAGTTCGGACACTGAAAAATAAAAACCATTTAGAAATCTGATATTGCACACACGAATAAAGCACTTAATTCAATATTTGTCAGCAGAACATTTGTCATCAATATTAACAGGACTCTAGCCAATAATTCATCATATAAAAGTAAAAAAGAAAAGTGAACTGTTAAATGTCAACATAACCTCAAATTCCATTAGAGGCAAAAAATAAAGAATTCATAATATACATTGCAATTATTTTTACATTAACATTTAATATATATTAACATTACTAATTATAGTTATACTTACACCCTCCTTCTGTTAGATTTTGTGTTGTACGACAAACGTCGTCGGTATACTAAACGCTGCACCATTTTAGATCTACAAAAACAATACGAAAATTAAATTCACAAAACGATTAGATTTCAATAGTATCATATGCTCGACATCTCATAATTAATTTACACTTCACACAAAACTCGATTTTTTAAGATTTAATAAATTTAATAAATAATAACACAAACCTATCCCAGTGTTGGAACGGAAAAGGAAATCCGAAAGACTTTTATGTCACTGAGTGACAGAATCTACTTATGCGGGCAACTTCAAGAACTTGAAACAGATGATGACAACATTCGAAAATGGAAATATATACTTGAACTAAATTAGGTGGCGGGCAAGCTTGGAACTGTCGCGATTGAAATAATGAAATTTCCAGAAATTACTTTCTTTAATATCGAATTACAGGCACAATTTGGTCACACTCAAATTATAAAAATATATTGATGAATATTATTTGTTTAAATTTAATTGCAATCTATTTATTGAAAACAATATATTGGCAATTACTTTTTAATTAGTTAATTTCACGACAAGGTCTTGAAAAAACTTTTATTGTCATTTATATTTATTTGCAGGCAATTATATTTTTTGTAAGGAGATATAGTTAATTGAGAAACAAATAGATAATTTTTTGTACTCCAATTACATTACTCGTACTCTAATTACATTAATTGCTGTTTGGAAGTTTCCACAGGATTATTGTTATTATATTATTGAGTACTATAAAAAACCTTTTCTTAGTTATCAAGTATAAAACAACTTTCTCAAATAAATGTTTAAACAGTACAACATAGATCAAAAAACGAATATATGAGTACAAGCAGTACAAAATATCTATTGCTTAAAAAATAACAATCTACCCTCTATTATTTTATAGAAATATTTGAAAGAACTTGATATTATTAATTTAAAACATAAAAAGGCACAAACTACGTCAAAACAAATAGAAAATATTACCATGAATAGCCATACAAGAAATACCATATTTTACCACAGAACTAATGCCGTGTTGTGCGACAAATCCGCTAGGAGAGAGTGTGCCCGGTACCTAATATTTAATAAAAATAAATACCCTAAATACCAAATGTTTTTTAAACAAATTAATTTTCACTATCAATTTAAATATACCTTAATTTAATAAAAATACTGTTTATTAACTAATTTAATATTTACTTATCATTCCTTTGAGTATTTTTAAATCTTTGCTACAGTTGGTCATACTGACACATTTCTTTGCGAATATTCCTTTTTAGCAATTTCTGTCTTTTCTCTCCCGTATCTTCAGTCTCGAGAAAAGCCACGTTTTGATTGTACAATTTATTTTCTAATAAGCAAACGAAATGGCTTTTGGTGATGTGAAAACTGAAAAGGGCCAACAGGCCTTAAACACCTTTTTAGCTGATCACAGTTACGTCGAAGGGTAATATATTTAAACCGACATAGTTAAATTTTAACCTATATTATATTCTTAAGTTGATTTATTTTATTAGATACGCGCCATCAAAAGCCGATGTTGATTTATTCAATACTTTGCCAAAAGCACCAGGTGCTAACTTAGTACATTTAGCCCGTTGGTACAGGCATATTGCTTCGTACACAAAATCTGGTGGAGACTCAGCCGGTTTCCCAAGCCTTACTTGCCCACTGGCAGCTGGTGCAAAGACTACCACACAGAAGGATGATGACGATGATGATGTTGATCTCTTTGGAAGCGACAATGAAGAAGATGTAAATAATCTCTCATTTTATCTATGTCTATTTTGAGTTGAACTTTAAGCATATTTTTTTCTATCAGGATGCTGAAGCAGCTCGCCTTCGTGAAGAAAGAGTCAAGGCCTATGCTGACAAAAAATCAAAGAAACCTGCTTTAATTGCCAAATCCTCAATCGTCTTAGATGTCAAACCATGGGATGATGAAACTGATATGAAAGAAATGGAAAAGGTAAAAAAAAAACTTCTTTGCAGTCATAATGAATTTTAATGATTGAATATATAATTATTTCAGGTTGTTCGTTCCATTGAAATGGATGGCTTAGTTTGGGGAGCCTCAAAGTTAGTCCCAGTTGGTTATGGAATAAACAAATTGCAGATTATTTGTGTTGTAGAAGATGACAAAGTATCAATTGATTTGTTGACTGAAGAAATACAGAATTTTGAAGATTTTGTGCAGAGTGTTGACATTGCTGCCTTCAATAAAATTTGATTTGTTAATTAAATTTTAATAAATGCGTTGAACTAATATTGTCTTTAAAGTAGTAAAACTTACAATTTTAAAAGTAATTCCAGGATTATAATCTGCATTATGGAACTTTAATGCTCAATTATGCTCCATGAAAACTTGGTGACTAACTTTTATTATATATCTTACAATGCAATAATTAATTTAAAAACATTACAATTTTATATAAAAATTTTAATATACTTGCAATAACACTCCACAAGTTCAGATCATAATTTATTTAAGAGTATCTAAACTTCATATTTGTTTCAACTAAGTTTACATATTTTGTTGCCAGTGCAAATATTGTAAATCAGGGTGTTTTAAAAATTAGTTTAGTTTAAAAATTTTAATATTGTGTAGGTACCAAACACATGCTTATTATTTTTAAAAAAATCATAATTTATTAAGGGGCTGTTGAAGTATTACGTAAGCACTATAGGGGGGCAGGGGGGTTGTTTTGTTTATTTTGGGTTGTCATGGGGGGCAGGGGAGTCTGGATGATGATTACGTCATAGGTAGTATTTTTATTTTTTTACATTAATTGCAACAAAATGGGGTAAATAATTGTAATAAATCTGCTTACATAATACTTGAACAATCCCTAAGTAGTATTACTAATTTTATTAAATTAATAGTACTAAAAAAAAATATTTAATACACTGATCTAGATAATATTTGCAATTTTACAAAATTATTCACATTGCGACTGAAAGTAAACTAAAAATTACATTTTTAGAAATCAAAATCATATTTATTATGAAAATATTTTTATTTATGAAAAAAATATTCATGCAAGCATGAGCATTGTATACACAAACAATTATCAAAAATATTTGGAATTTCATCAATCTTACAAATATATAAATATAAACATAGGTACTATATATCTAGAAAGTTAACATCAACACACAATATTAGTCAACAGATTATTAAATTGAACAAAATGTGGGCATTTGAAATAATCACATTTATATAGTTGTCAAAAGAAAAAATCATGTTTAAAACGATGACAAATTGTTAAATCTATCAGCAATATGATGTTGCTTGATGGATGGATAAAAACAACAATGAATTGCTCAACATATTAAATCCCACACTAAAATTAAATTTGCTTAATATTAAAAATCAGTAATAAGAAATCTCTTATTTTATAAAACTAATGATAGGTAATATTAAAAGATCTAAGCAATGATTATTTTATCCAGCTGGGCCAATTAAAAGTTACCTATGTTTAAAAACAGTACTATGTATTCGATCATAGATAAAATTTAATTGGTATTTCCCAGTTGGATACCTACATCCAGTAAATCATGCAAAAATAGTTACTTAATCTAAACAAATTCAAAATTTCATTCTAAATTCATAAATTAGTTATTGAAAACATTTAAACAATAAATATTAAATTTAACGAAAACTAAATACCAAATCAGTTTGAAGAACTTTAAAACTTGAAATTCAAAAAGAAAGTATTATTGCATTGTCTTTAGACTTGACTATCTACTATCAATATGAAACACTCAGTCAATCACATTCGAGGTACAAATAAATTCAGTCATTTTTACATACCCTCTATTTCAGGATATCTCAAGCAAATATGCTAAGTGATCTTAGACCTAACTAAAAATTATCACAGGTCATTTCGCAAAATTGAGTTAAATTGGTTCAAAAATGAAATCAACATTATCACAAAAAATAAACAAAACAAATAGTTACTTGCGTCATTGGTATCATTTGGAAGGTACAGCATAGATTTATACTGAGGCTCATTGGTCTATAAGATGTATCACAAAAACTTTAAGGCCAGAGGTCAGAAGAAGAAAAGTGGCGTCTCTCTGCGCCTGGTGCAACATTTAATGAAGTCATATTAATATCACCAGTTGAATGCAATGGGCCACGTGATGCTTTGTTGGTGTAATCAGCAGCGGCCATTAGCATGCGTCGACGAGCTCCCCAAGCTTTGATTCCGATTTGGATCAAATCATGTTCATTTAGAGAGCAGAATGTCTTCAGATCAATTTCATGAGATTCAAATATTTCTGTAAAAGTATAGAAATGTAAATAGTTGAAACAAATAAGGTAACAAAGAAAATTTATATACACATTTTTTTATTTGAAAGATAACATTCAGTATATGTACTTGCATGAATAAGTTCATGCTTATTCATTACAAATTAGAATCATGATTATAGATCTTAATAGAACTAACCAATATATTTTTCAAGACCATTAGCAGCCAGAAGAACTGACAAATCATTCTTATTCATAACTTCGATTTGACTACCATGATTAGTTACATTTCCTGGACCAGTCAACGAATTTCTCATTGGAGAAGACATGGTGACTTGATGTGTAGGTGCCCAAACATCATCATCCTCCGTAAAAATAGATTGGAGACCTAAATGACATCAAAATAATAGAAAAATATATTATGTAAGATACTTAAAATAATAAATGGCATGTTAGTTTAAACAGCTGTGGTATTTTCAATAATTTGGTAATATTAAGTATGTAGTAAAAAGCTAAGTACATTTATAAGTATTATAAATAGTACACACTAACCTTGCGAAGTTTGACTGAACCCATATCCAGCCCAGTTGGAATTGGGAATTCTAAGTTCTCCTGCTGGAGGAATATTCAAAGCTTTCAAAGCCATCATTTTCATTCGCGCCATTTCTGGAGTTATTCCAGATTCTGTTTTAGTAGAATTACCAATAGTTTTAGATAATCCTTTGGGAGTATTCATTGCCTGTTTAGTAAGAAACAAAAATATAATGTACATAATTTATAAGAATTATTCAATGTAGAATAACCGCTACAAGCAGATTACTTGCATGTGGATATATGATTACAATTTGATTGAAAATAATTGTTCTGAATTTATGTACCTTTTCACATCCAGGAGCTCTTCTATCCGTAGTCGACAAGTCATACATTGAGGCAGTGAGATCATTTATGGCACTAGTAGAACCGACTCCACTTGTGGATCCAAGAGAGCTATATTGCGAGTGATGATTAGTAGTAGAAGTAGTTGATAGTGATCCAGGAGAATTATTTCTTGGACTGTTGGATAAAGAACAGCTAGAATTTGGGAATTCTAATGAATTGCTGCTACTACTAGTATAACTCTGGTATCCTGATGAATCTTGACTAGAATCTACATTACTCAGTACACCAATTCCCTAAAATTGGAAATAAAGTTATCAATTGCTCACAATGAACACCAAAATCAATAATCAACCATTAGTTTGTAAATATCATGATTAATGTATTAAAAGTCATTAGAAGTAAATCTTGAATTTATTAGATTTAATAGTAAAACTTACTTGCAATGATCTCAGTTTAAATGGTTGAGGTATACTTGAAGTAGGTGAAGCGGCTGTCGGTAAAGCAGTTGGTAGAGCATAAGTAAATGGACTACCAAGAGGATTCCAAGGCAATGGTGACAAAACAGGTGATAATGGTGGTTGTGATAATATTGGAAGAGCAATGGTTTCTGCACCACTCGGTACATGATATGATGGGGGTATGTCAGCTACAATTCTGGGTTCAGTAATATTCAGAAGTTTGTTACGGGCTTCATACATTTTTGCTAAAAAGAATAATGAATAAGTAATTGTTATGTTATATAGAATTAAATATTAACATATGAATTTGAAATGGACTTACTTGCATTCCTCTCAATCCCTTTAATAATAACGGACATAGTATTTTGTTTGGGTTTATGACGAACTTGAATTACCAGATCTAAAGATTTCATTAAATTATTTATGTTATCTGGGTCAGTCGTGCCTACGTTATCTGGCAAGTCAAACATCATCACAAGAGGCAGTGAACCCTGTTAATAAGAATTAGTAGTATTATGAAATCAAACAATTACATATAAAAGCAAAAAAAAAAAACTGAAGTGAGCACTCACAATTAGCTGTTGCCTAGCACTATAAACTCCATCGATGTTTCCAATTATTGTCACACAGCTGCGTCTCAAGGATGGGATGTTTGGGTCTAAAGCGTCTGGAAACATTATTTGAGTTTGAGTGCGTTGCATGATTCCTTTCAATTGCAGTGAATTAGTCCCAAGAACAACAGCATGATGTTGGGGTGAGATCTCGATAGTCATTTGCACATTGATCTGATTCTGAAAAAAAAAAATCATAATAAGATTAAGCAAAAATACTAATAATGGAATATTTCATTTCAGATGAGGATAAGAAAATTACATATATTTTGCATGAAATTTACATAAACAATATTATATTAAAGTAATTGGTAAACTTACAGCAACAGAATCACACATGTATTTGATGAGCAACATGGTAGCCTTTTTCACATTAACCACATCACGTTCATGTCCTTTCACAACCACCAGGGTAGCATGTAATTTAGGCCGCGAACGAAACATTACCTATGTAAACAAAATTAAATATTATAAAATATATTAAATATTATAAATATTTATAATTCAATAAGTTTAAATTTAAATCCAATAAAAAGTATTTGATTAAGAAATAGGCAAGATCAAGAAATATAATTGATGAAGAAATAGACGGCCTTAAGTGGTAAAATTAGAATCAAAACAAATTAAAAAAAACTTGTTAATCTTAAAATTGGGATTGCATATAATGTTTAATTATTTATTATTCAATATTGGTGTATTCATTAATTTTGAACTTACTTGCACATTGTATCCCTCCTGAATTTGTTGAACGCGAGGAGAGTTGAGATCAGGGACGGTCTGGTTGGCCCCAAGAACAGGCAACTCGAAACTGAAAATAAGCGGAGTGACTGCACGAAGACTAGCTCGTGCCTTCTCCACTCCTGCAATGTCGCCTGCGATTGAAACCTGGTTGCTTTTCTCGTTAGGATTTGAACGGTTCGAGTCAGGAAAATGTATGTGGCAGCCGGTTTCGTCCATTACTTTCTGAAAATGTTAGATTCGTAATTAGTTTTGAGCCACATTTTGGTAAAAGAAATATTTGAAATGCTTACCTTAATCGTCAAACCCCCTTTGCCAATTATGTGGGAGTGTTCAGTGTAGCTCACGTCTAATTTCATCGTCACTCGAGCTCCCTGTTTCAAGATTTAAAATTATAAATAATTTATAAGAAAAATAAATGATATACAAATATACATAAATACATATACATATCATACATACAGATATCACTCATACACATATGCATATATACAAAATATAATACCCAAGGGTAGACTTATGTACCAATCCACCATCATGTTGTAACCATTATACATATTGAAATATATCTTTTTAAATTGAAAAATTGCATATTTATAAATATATGATATAAGTGTATTACTTACACGGGCGTCCAGAATGGCCAGCACTCTTTGTCTTGCTTGTTGAATATCAAGTAGTCGTCCAGCGATCCTTACATGGGGGTCTATAGAAGTAAATTAAAAATTAAAGAACATGATATTATATAAAATAGATCACTGTTAGATTAGAATAGAAGAAATTCAACAGATAACAGAAATAAATAAGAGTTTCAAACACATATTTTGCACATAAAATAAGTAAGAAATGAAAAATAAATTAGTAAAACATACCAGGATTAGACCAAGCAGATCTCGAAAAATCAAGGAACATTTTCAGAATAGTTGTAAAGAAGATGCGTCAAATTAGGAGCTGAAAATTTCAATAATTCAAACCATAATATAATAAGAAAAACATGCAATAATACATATAAAAGAACATAAGAAAGTATAAAATTTATATAATTTTAATAGAAATAAAATTGTAAGATACAGGTGTAGTTAAAGAAAAAAGAAAATCATAAAATTTTAATAAATCACGATAAAAACTAGATGTGTTAGTAATAAAATTGAACCAACATAAAATATCAAATCGTAATTTTGTTACGGTTACTAACTGGGCTGTGAATATTGTACAAAATTTTCGCAAGATATCTCGGAAAAAGGGTTGCGTTCAGGTATAAAGTCGCGCGGCGACCAGAATTTTTCCTGTTGCTAAGCGCACATTCGTCATGATGGAAATTAATCAACATTTTATATTGTAAATTTATATTTGTTGAGAAAAATAATAAAAATTGCATTTAACAAAAATCCGTACATAATGAAATTGTTTTAAAAAATCACATCAAAAATTTAGTTACTAACTGGGCTGTGGATTGCACGAACATTTTCAAGAGCGGCGATCATGCGATCTCTCGGAAAAAGGGTCGCGTTCAGGTAGACTATTGCGGCGACCAGAAAATTTGGCCTGTTGCTAAGCACACTTTGTCATGATGGAAATATAATCATTTTATATTGTAATTTTATATTTGTCGAGAAAAATAATATGAATTGATTTTACAAAAAATCTGTACGTAACAAAACTGAATAAAAAAATCAAATCGTTATGTGGGCTGTGGAATGTGTGCACAAACATTTTCAAGAACGGCGATCATGCGATCTCTCGGAAAAAGGGTTGCGCTCAGGTATAAAGTCGCGCGGCGGCTAGAATTTGCCTGTTGTTAAGCGCACTCCATCAAGATGGACATGAATCATCATTTTACATCGCAATTTTATATTTGTTGAGAAAAATAATATTAATTGGATTTAACAAAAATCTATACGTAACAAAATTGAATAAAAAAATCAAATCGTTATAATTTAGTTACTATGTGGGATGTGGATTGCATAAACATTTTCATGCGATCTCTCGGAAAAAGGGTCGAGTTCAGGTAGATGGTCGCGACGACAGAATCATTTCGTTTGTTGCTAAGCGCACTTTGTCATGATGGAAATATAATCATTTAATATTGAAAATTAATATTTGTTGAGAAAAAACATAATTTGGATTTAACAAATAGCAAAATTAAATAAAAAAATCAAACCGTTAAAATTTAATCACTATGTGGGCTATTTATATTCGTTGAAAAACCATTAGCAATTAAGTTGAATAAATATTCCATAACAAAATGAAATTATAAAAAAAATTAACCGATATAATTTAGTTACTATATTATTGTATATTGCACAAACATTTCCCAAGAACGGCGATCATGCAATCTCTCGGAAAAAGGGTCGCGTTCAGGTATACGGTCGCGGCGACAAGAAAAATATTTCGGTTGCCAAGCGCATTTCGTCAAATATAATCATTAATATTTATTAACAAATCTAGTTAAATAATTTAGTATGAATAAAAAAATACTTAAAAGAAAACGCACTATAAATGTATTTATAAAATGTATATGGCTTTCCCCTAATATGTAACAAATTATTCCGACTATGATGAAAAAGTTGAAAACCTCAAAAGAAAACGCACTGTATTAAAATATTAACACTTAAAAAAACTACTACGCAACATAAAATTATTAATTTTCAAAAAAACGCACTTCGTCACATTTATAAAAAAAACGCACTCTAAATAAATTGAAAATATTCGCAAAAATCTAAAACCGCACAAAAACCGATAATCGTTTACTATTAATGAAAAATCTTCAAACACAAAACCACTAATAATATATTTTATAAATACCTTAATTATTGTCCGAGTTTTCCAAATAGTTGTTGCTTCGACGAAGGTCCAAATTGAAAAGACTGATCCTGGACCTCGACGAGAAAAACGCATAAGAAAATTGGAGTAGGGATGAGATTTCCACCACTTTTTCATATTCATTTTCCGCCGATTTTCGTGCGAGGTTGCCAATGCGACCCATGCACGCGGGTTCGAAAACGGTCGCAAGCAGGTAGAAATAATTGTAGGACGATCATAGCGCGATTATATATCGGAATTAAACGTTTCCTAATATGTGTTGTAAATTGAATAAAATGAAATCAAATTTAATTCATTTCAAAGTTTTTTTGTGGTGAATTAGGTATTTATTATTTTTATAGATAGGCGATCAGTCATGTTTTTGTAACGCCAAATTGCCTTAAATATTTAAACAAAATTATTACTATTATAAAATAATATACAAATATTTATTAGGATCTGTAATATTTTTTCCAATTTTATAATGTATATTGCAATTGTTAGATCACCAAACGCCTACATATTGGGTACCAAATAATTAAATAAAAAAATTGAATTATCGATATAAAATAATTTAATAAGATTTATCACGATCTGTCTAGTATTTCTCCAATTTTAATATATTATAAATGTATGTTATTATGCAGGTGGCTCGAATAATTGAATAAATAAATATAGTACAGATCATGAAACGCCTACATCTTGGGTTTATTCTCAGCACCAAAGCTTCGGTTTGATAATTTAATAAATTAAGTAATTTATAATTAGGAAAAATCTAAACCACTTAATTGACTGATAATGAAGCTCCCTAAATTTGCTCGAGGATTGAATTAATTTTATAATATATTAAATGTAAAAAAATACGTCACAAAATGCCATTAGGTATTTCATGCAACATAAAGAAGAATAAATACATAATTTAGAAGTGATGAAGAAATGAAAAACATTAACGAAGAAACTTGCATTTATATATTTTAGCTACAGCAAATATGTTTATGTAGATGTAACTAAAAATGTTATAAAATTTTTTATGCCAAATTGTATACAAAATTATAATTAACCCTAGAAGACTTATGTACTTTTATTAGATACTTTTGTTATGAGAATTTTGAAAAAATGAAAAGTCTATTTATTACTAAAATCACTTGTTAAGCACAATACCATTCTAGGATTAATTTAGAGATTTTTTACTCAAATCGCAAAGTTTAATTAATCATCAAAAATATAAATGCAATGTCATTTTTTTTTATTCAGACAAAGATAAAAAAATAGTTAATTAGGTCCTTCTCACCCTTTTTAGATTTTGCTCCAATCTTTAATCGTGAAGGCCAGCTTATGTACGTGTTTGTCTCATCCATAATCTAAATGAAGAAAATAAATTAAGAAAATTAGATGTTATAAAAAAAGTCAGAAAAAATATAATATAGTTGTTATATTAGTTGTTATATTATATAGTTGTTACTAAATAATGAATATAATAAAATTGAAGTAATAACTCTAATTGAAAGGGATTTAAAAAGAAAGACTTAAAAAAGAAAAGAGGACTTAAAAAAAATATAAAAGTAAGAATGATTCATTTACGTACGATATAAACTAAATGAATTAAAATCCATTATATGAATGTTATACAATTTTTACAAAAGTAACATAAATATATACAAGAATGAAATACCTTTTGGAAAAACGTCACCGCCGTCTCCGCTGTTTCTCCCTCGCCTGTAACAGTTTTTACATCATTTTAAAAAAGGTAATTTTTTTTTAAAGTTATTATAAACATACATATTTATACAACACAATAATACAATTATAGATATTAATGGTACATAATTTAAGTTAATACATATTAATACATACTATATTAAATAAAATACAATTTAAAAATCAAATGTTTACTCATAAAAGTTTCGACTTTTATATGAACGTCGAAAAAACAAAAAAAAAAACAGAATAATTTACTAAAAGTAATAACTCAAATACTCATCAATAGAGTAAAAAAACTTGTTCTTTAAAAAATGTGTCAAGTAATTTATAAAATTTCCCATTTCCAACTTCTCTAATACCTAGTGGCAACTTATTGTGAAGCATTATGCCCAGACTGAGGAGGCGAGTAATTAATTGTTAATTGAAAAAAAAAGCAAAATACTCAATGAAATCATTTAAAAATCTATTTCTAGTAACGAGACGCCATCTAACATTTGTTTCGGTTTATTAACTTTCGGTAGGGCAAATTATAGTAATCGCAAAAAATCGAAAATGAAAATTTTTATATATTTTACGTTTCAAAATGTTCTGAATATTTTGGCATACCTTAGAGAAAATGGATGTATGTGTGTTCGGATCAACCGATTTGAATGGTTCAAAAAACATTCGATTCTTATTGATAGGGAGATGAGCTGATTAGTTTTTGGCAAAAGCAGGCCCAGCCATTTCAAAGATACGGAGCTAAATGTAAAAAATGGCAGTTTTTGAGAGAACTAAGCGTCCGATTTAAATTATTCAAAGAACTTTCTGCTTGTTCTAACAAAAAATTTGATTTTGGAAAAAAAATTTAGTTTCAACTTTTTTTTAAAAAAAAAAAAATTGTTTTTGTGTATCGAAAATATTTCAGATTTTATTTTTAATTCTGACTATAGTTCTAATATACTTTAAACAAATAATTTCAACTTTGCAATTCAGTTTATATAATTCTTATAAATATTAGACAATGTTACAATATTAATAATAATCTATTTGAAAGCATTCAGTACTCGTCGAATATTTCGTTACGGTACGGGAAGTTTCAGCAATTTGCCTTAAGGCACGATGCCACACACCCCACTAGTTTCGATTTATTTGGAAGTTATAATCTTATACCTAGTTATATTATAGTTATAAGTTAGATATACAGTTACCAGCTTATTATACAGCTATTAATGAGAATTGCACTTTCAAATGAAAAAAGTTCTATTTTCTTATCCCTATTTTAGTTATCTTACCCATAATCATCTGTTCCAAACGGCGCCGATCAACTCGGAATCGTTCTTCGTGCAATTCATCCTGGCTGCTCAGCCCCAAAGCGGTGACCAGGTCCCGCACCTCGACATCAGCCATGGAGGACACTTCGCTCTGCGTGTCCGAGGACCAGGCGTGCATCGTCTGCTGCTGGCCGCACTGCAGCGAAGACAGGGACGGAGGGGCGAGATAGCCCGACACTTGCATCGGGATCATAGCGGAGACGGTCTGGGTGGGTTGAATAGAAACAGTTTTAAGGTATGGGTCGAAAAAAATCAATAGATATTAGCAAACATTCATTAAAATGATAGGGTACTTTTCTGTGTTATCAATCCAGTCACATTTTGTCTTCGATATAACATAGGACAAAGCTTCAGTTATCTAAAATAGGATCCAGGAACAGAAATAGGAAGGCCATGTTGGATAAAAGTAATTATACAAATTCACATGGTGAGAGTGACTCATTTTTTATGAATCATCATATTATTGTTGACTTATATCAATACTACCATTTTTATTCTTTTACTATTCATTAAACACGAGAATTTTAAAATTATTTTTTAATGGTATTTTGTGTAACCTTGTTAAACGACAGCCTAACTGAATCAGTACTCAGTCTTTTCAGTTGTTTTCATGCATTTATTTAAATTTAATCAAAATTTCAGAAAATGAAAAAAAAAAAATGCATGATGTAAAATACTATTTGTTATTTCTATATTTGCTTTATTAAAAAGCAGTTTTATTAAATATTTGATTTATTAAAAATTTGATTTATTAAAAATTTGATTTATTAAAAATTTCATTTATTAAAAATTTCATTTATTAAAAATTTCATTTATTAAAAATTTCATTTATTAAAAATTTCATTTATTAAAAATTTCATTTATTAAAAATTTCATTTATTAAAAATTTCATTTATTAAAAATTTCATTTATTAAAAATTTCATTTATTAAAAATTTCATTTATTAAAAATTTCATTTGATAAAAATTTCATTTGATAAAAATTTCATTTGATAAAAATTTCATTTGATAAAAATGTTGATTCATTAAAAATTTGATTCATTAAAAATTTGATTCATTAAAAATTTGATTCATTAAAAATTTGGATTCATTAAAAATTTGGATTCATTAAAAATTTGGATTCATTAAAAATTTGGATTCATTAAAAATTTAGATTCATTAAAATTTGGATTCATTAAAACTTGGATTCATTAAAATTTGGATTCATTAAAATTTGGATTCATTAAAATTTGGATTCATTAAAATTTGGATTCATTAAAATTTGGATTCATTAAAATTTGGATTCATTAAAATTTGGATTCATTAAAATTTGGATTCATTAAAATTTGAATTCATTAAAATTTGGATTCATTAAAATTTGGATTCATTAAAATTTGGATTCATTAAAATTTGGATTCATTAAAATTTGGATTCATTAAAATTTGGATTCATTAAAATTTGGATTCATTAAAATTTGGATTCATTAAAATTTGGATTCATTAAAATTTGGATTCATTAAAATTTGGATTCATTAAAATTTGGATTCATTAAAATTTGGATTTATTAAAATTTGGATTTATTATAATTTGAATTTATTAAAAATTTGATTTAGTAAATATTTGATTTAGTAAATATTTGATTTAGTAAATATTTGATTTAGTAAATATTTGATTTAGTAAATATTTGATTTAGTAAATATTTGATTTAGTAAATATTTGATTCAGTAAATATTTGATTTAGTAAATATTTGATTCAGTAAATATTTGATTCAGTAAATATTTGATTTACTAAAAAATTTGATTTACTAAAAAATTTGTTTTACTAAAAATTTGTTTTACTAAAAATGTGATTTAAGAAAAGTATGATTTACTAACAATTTGATTGATTCATTAAAAACTTGATTTATTCAAAATTGGATTGATTTATTAAAAATTTGTCCAAGAAGTTGGTACCGAATATAGTGATCAAAAATGATAAAATAGGTAATATTGAGTGAAATTATATTATAAATGAGGTATATAAATACTCAAATTACCACGTTAATACAGTAAATCTTTAACATGTCAATGTTTTTATTTTAGGTAAATTTAGTATTCAATTTGTTAAAATGTTACAGGTAACTTCAATAGATCTATATATTGGTTTATAATATTTTGGTTTATAAAGTTACCTCAACAAGTTCTAAATAATTTTATATTATAAAAATATTTATAATATTATTATAATAAACAAATAAAACCGAGCCATAACTTATGACAAGGATATTCCAAATTTCATAATGAACACTAAATTTACAATAACAAACTATTTGAATTAAATAAAAAAATGAATGAATCAGAAAATTTGAATTATCGACAAACTATTAAAAATCAAGGTACGTGTAAAATGAAAGTAGGTTTAGTTTTGAATCAACTATAAAATTTCACTTTTATTTGATAATACTGCATTGTGTTGATGAATGTATATGCAGATATCTATATTTTCAGAACAAACACTGTTATTGCATAATAAAAATATATGAAGCAAATTGTAAAACGTAGTATTGATGACCATTGATGGCACACTACAGAAACCTTTTGGAATTCCCAAACTGGAGTTTTAATCCTTGCTCTGACCAATAAACAAAAATCGTACTTATATTAGCCAAATAAATTAATTCATTTCTAGTCAAAAAAATACAGCCTTATGACAACGTTCAGAGAGCAGCATCAATACTTTTTGTGATGAATGCTGAGCATAAAGTTGCAGTAATAGAAAATATTAAATCTAGAAACTTACTTCAATTCACAAATATAAAAATCAAAAAACACTTTCACGAGTCATAATTAATCAAATATTAAATTAATACACCACAAACAACTAGAAATTTAGTGAACTTTCCAAAACTGTGTCGATCAAATCGTTACACAGCAGGGTACTGATTTAATTAGAGTAATTAACGCATAATGCTTGCACGACTAATTCATCGATTTCATAATACATGTTATCATTTCGTAAGTGATTCATTTTTTTTGTTTATTTACCTACATCATAATGACATGAATTGTAATCTATTCATAACATAAATTGGATAGTAAATCTATAAATCTGCCACAAATCCGCAATAAAAGGAAAGTTAACATTTTAACTAACAATTTGATTAAAACTTTAATAGTGTTATAAAAATATAAATTTTAGTGGGATATAAATGCTAATAAATTTATTGGATTTAATAGAACATGTAATTTATTGAAATTTTTAATTATAATTATGAAGTAAGTATAACTATATCAAATCAAAATCTTAATTCTTATATATTAAAATTGTGCAAGATCAGTTTTTTTCTACCATGATTATTCATACTATTTCTTACGAAGCGTTCAACAATATTCTGCGCAACTAGGGCATGCTCCATTTTTATTTGTCAGGTGCTTGAATAAACGAATTTAATAATTTACCAATGATATTGGATTTGATTTATGATTTTTAATCAAGTGACCATATTGGATTCGAATTGATATGGTAATACGCATTTGCTCAAAATCCACGTGCTCCAGAATTGTTGGAGCATCATCACAGAAAAAGGTGATTTTTAAGGTCAGTTCATTAAATTGTATTTCACATTTCTAGATCCACTTAGTAAGTATTGATTTATTAACTCACCGGGCAAATCGTCAGTCCAAATTAAGTTCTTCTTATGATCCAAATCGATGACGCTCGGCGCACTACACATGCACAATCACAATCACCACACCAAATAGAAAAAATCACTGTGATTGCCCTTAGTTGGGTGCGCGGCCACAAGCACTTGTCACCACGCACTTACTACTATTCGCCAAGCACCTGCTTGGTATATCCGATTGTCTGATGCCAAACGTTGACACCAGGCGCGCTTCGGTATAATTCACTAGAACCGCCTATTTTGAATGATTGAATAGTTTTGATTTTGTATCAGCGGTTTTTGGTGTTGCAAATAATTTTTATTTTGTGATACTGATCGTCTCTAAAGCCTGGACATCATATTTATAGACTTTCCAAACTACGGTGCTGCTGCCACTCGGTTTTGAAAAATCGAAAATTTTCCCAACCGAGGTTTCTTGGTGCCAGTTAAGAAATTTATTTTCAGTGTAAGACCATCCATCAAACGCGCTGCTGGAGATATATTATAAAACCAAGTGCTAGTTATGTTAATTAAATATTAGATTGTTATGTTTAATAAATTTTATGCTCTAAGTTTATTTATTAAAATCAATTTTTTTCTAGCCAAGATTTAATGTAAAATTTATTTAACTATAAAAGGTCATTCATCCAACTGGTTGCAAGGCTTTATCATAAAATTATTGTACTTGTTATTTTGGTTAAATATTATATTGTTTATTTAATAAATTTGATATAATTATAATAAATGTGAAATTGTTATATTTAATACTTTTTATATACTAAGTTTATTTATTATAATTTTTCTCGCCAAGATTTTTGTTAAACTTATTTAACCATAAAAGGTCATTCATCGAACCGGTTGCAAGAACGCTTTATCATAAAATTATTGTGCTTGTTATTTTGGTTAAATATTATATTGTTTATTTAATATAATTAGTTTATTTGATTTAATAATGATTTTCCCCAACAAGGTTTGTTGATAAGAGTTGAGAAATTAATTTAACATGAATCATCATAAATGAAATCATCAAACTCACGACGGAGCTACAATACTCATATGAATTTTTTAAACCAATTCATTAAAAGTGCATATTGATATTGTAATTTTAGTTAATTTTTAAACAAAATATTAAGTGTTTCTTGTTTGTTTGTAATTTAACTGATTTTGTGTAGTAATTTTGAATCAATTATCAAATCTATAATTTTAATTGCTTACATTTTCAAGAACTCTTACACAATGCATAAACAACATTTAACATTTAAACAATATGTGTTTTAAAAACTTAACTTGTTTGTTTTAAATAAAGTGTTATGTACTAAGGAAATAAAAAATACATATTTGAAATATATTATTGATATTGATACAACCAAAAATTGAAATACTATGTGCATTATATGCGGTGTTCCAAATAATACGCCCACAAGAAGAGATAAAATTCTAGTAATGAGACTATGGATGCTGCAAACGATCAAATTCAAATATAAGAGGCTTAAATTAATGATAAGTGAAATGAGATAAATATACTCGTACATGATTATACAATTATTGTATAAGAGTTTAAAAATAAAAAATCCAATTTGAAAATTATGGTTTTTAATTTTCAATCAAATATCGGGTATAAAAATAAATTTAAAATATAATAGTAATAAATTTTAAATCAAGATTCGGGTATTATTGTGAGCTGAGTAGTCAAATTATTCTGATATTAATTTTTTTCAGTTTTTGAGTAATTTTTGATTGATTTGGAATTCAGTCAAACTAATGCAATGAATTCTCTGTTTGTGATTTCGAATAGCCTATTCAAAGTATAAAACTTACTGTTTTAAATAATATTTAAAATGTTATAAACGATGCCTTTTGTGTTCAATGGCATGTACAAATAAATGTTTATCATTTTTTAGTATAATTTGAAATCTGTACACATAATTTATTGCATAAAGTCTATTTTGCATAATTAAGGTGACCATGTTTTTTTGAACTTAAATAAGGGATGATAATTACCTTTTGTAAGTAACTTAGCCTATAGTTTGCCTAAATTTTAAGTCGAGTACATATTTTGATATGCATAATATTTTAGATTCAAATTTTGTAAAAATAATTCTAGGTACTTATAATACATTTAGAATAAATATTCAATACTAGATGACCCAACAGACGTTGTCCCATGTTCCGGGAAATTCCAAAGGAGTCTAAATTATTTTCACTAATTTCAAAATTCCATACGAATTGGAGCACAGTAAAAAAAATGAGACCCAAAGCGCTTCATTTACTTGAGTAAATATTCCGTATCCGATGGCAAAAATATGAAATTACTAACGTTTGTATGTGAAAATGAATAGGGCTGTTTTTAGGGTTTTTTCCGACAATTATTCGAGTTTTTCTCGCCGTAAGAACCATCCTAGAACTTCAACGAACATTTTAAAAAAAGAATTGGCCAAATTGGTCCAGACGTTGCTGAGTTATGCGCTTATCAACACATTTTGCGATTCATTTTTATATATAAGATCAAAATATGTTTGATATTTCATGACGATCCGGGCAAAATACACGAAAAATAACACTTTTCAAAAAATCCGGGACGCAAAATGCAAATCCGGGACTGTTCCGAGCAATCCGGATTATGTCACCTTACAATTATGCAAACTTTATCAAACAAGTAACAAATGTCAACGATATTTCAGGCGAGTAATATCGGATACAGCATTTTGAATAATTTGGATTGAAACATTCAACAAGATTATTACACTATTTATTAACTTAAATATTATTATTTAATTGCAAACATATTAAGTTATACACATTATATAAATAAGTAAATTTTACCAACTGCTATTGGATATGAGTTTCTAAATCACAAGTTAAAAATAATAATTAGGATCAAACGCCCCCCCCCATTATTAATATCAATATTTTATAATTACTTTTTTATTTTATATAATTTAGTGTTTGAAAATAGCTTATGCATAACATAATTTAAAACAACGATCATCATAAATGTAATAATAGATTAAGGATTACTAAATATAATGATATAAATATAAGTTAATGCATTAAGGAATACAACCTAAATATAACATAAATTGTTATAAAATATCGACAGAATGAAAAGTTACGTAAATAATTAATTAATGAAAATTAGTAAGGAAATAAAATAGCTGCTGAAGAATCAACCGACGTAATCGTGCAGACAGCACGTGAACATTTTGCATGTATATTATATGGTTGCAGAAATTTGATCTATGTTATCTAACAAGACTTTAAATAACTTATGTAAAATGAACCCTTAAATATGATAATACACTTATAATTACAACTAAATGCTCTCAGTCAGTCACGTAGTCAAATCGATAGGAAAGATTAAGGGGGTCTTCTACCTTGTTGGATAACAAAAATCGATTTTTTATTTTGCATTTTTGTGGCCTAAAAAGGTACTAGAAATATAATATTAAAAGGTATCTCGAAAAATCTTAGATTTTGTTCATTTCAATGATTTTTACAGCTATTCTTGATCTTGATTGATTTATTGAAATGATTTAGCTGTACGATATGCCCAGCATATACAAATTTAATATAATATATAATGTCTACCAAGAATTAATATCTATAAAATATCAAGAGTATTAATTCCTGTGAATCTCAACATCATGAGAAATTTTTTGTATATTTAAATCCTTTAATTTTATTCCTAATGCTTTACTTGTTGACCTTTCTGAATAGTTATAAAATTTCTATCTGATAAAAAATCGCAAATACCATTCAAATGGCTACTACATTGTTCAATTTCCTCAAGTTTAAACTACAAAAACCTTGAAAACATAATTTTCACTTTAACAACACTGAACAAAAAATAATCATTTACTTCCATTATTTAAATTATTTTATTTTCTAATGCACTGATCAGATAGATAATTATTGTTTATGCCTGCCATATCTTAGTATTAATTTATAGCCACCTTTATCATAAAAAGTGTGCAATACAGAAAAAATTAATTGATCATTGTTATGTGTGAGTCCGGTGTATACAGAATAATTAACAGTCGAATGCATACATACAATGTGTTATTATTGCATTTACCAAATAGAATTCCCAGTGACATTATAAAATTACCGGCGTTTTTCTATGTGATTAATCAAATCAAAACTGACTATCGAGCAGAATGCAAATGATGCACTTGCAAGTAAACGATGAAACGTCACGCACTGTTATTTCATTGCATGTACTTGGGATCTGGCGATTTCTAATAGAGTTAGATTGTTCTTGGAAGATAATTAATTATTTTTATATTTTTTGCTAGTATAACACAATTTGATATACATATCTAATGTATTTATATATAGTTTACAAAAAAAGGGAAGAGAGGTTGGCCGTTGGAATGCCCTTCGTAAAAAAATATTGGACTAAGATCACAATATTTTACACACAGCTCAGAGAATACGTAATTCTGATCTATGATATCAGGTATTCAAATTATCTATTTGTATTTTAAATTATATTTATATTTATGTTTGATTTACAAGTGGTACCCCATAGTTCGATTCCATAAGTCCAAATGGGCACTATGATAGTTTTGTACAGAAGTACCTTGTTATTGAGAGAGATTTCAGATTTCCTCCCAAAAAGCCAGTAAAAATCGTTTATTTTGAGTTGGATTTGTTTCTTTTTATATTCAATGCGCGTTCTCCATGTCAATTTCGAATCAATGTGCATGCCTAAATATTTGACAGAATTGCATAGTGGAATTATTGAATTGTTCATGATGATAGGTGGACTGTTGTGGTGTTTTAGAGAATAAATTATGATATTGCTATATTTAGAATAAATGCACGAAATATATTACACTGAAAAACAACAAGTTACGTTATCAATTTGGAAAATGTCTAAAATTAGTGGTCCTCAATAGAGAATCAACTACCATGTCCATTTTTTATACTCAAGTATTACAGCTATAGAACAGCAACATTTTCTGATTACTGTTCAACAATGTTAAAAAAAAGGATAATAATCAGAAAATTCCAATCAGAAGAAGGTACCAATCATTTACAATTTATCAATAATTACAAAAGTATTATTATTATCATTATTTTTGGATATGACTTGATACGAATAAATCATATAATTATTTTGTATCATAATTTATAAAAGAAATGCATTTAACATAAAAATTATTGGCATAAACTTAACATTCACATTTTCAAACTAAAAGAACAATACGTCTCATCTGGTTCAACCTAGTTGGTAAACCACAAAATACTGCTAAGAAGTCTGAAGTCTAATTGTAAGCTAGGGCTGGGGTCTTCCTAGTATTATTTTCAGAATTATATCATATAAATATTGGAATGATAACTAAGATTTATTTACACTTCCTGAAGTTGAATCCATTGTTTGAAAATTAATGGTTTAAAGCAATGATAACGTTCACCAAAATGCAATCTTCAGTATAAATATACTGAAAGAAGGAACTGTTGTGATGTTACATTGTAATGACTAAATGGTTGACCTATCTATATTTTATTGAAATTTCCTTAATAGCGGTGATATGTTGTTGCAGCATTTTTGGTCATTGTACCGGTGATATACGAGGTCTGTTCAAAAAGTACCCGGAATTACTAATAATTAAATTTCGCGGGTCTGGAGTGTCTGATTGTCAAAATTTTTTTTTATTGTGTTGGTATACATGCCCCTAAAGTATGATGAAATTTTCAGCTATATTCACTGTTTACTTTGTCTGTGGTAGTCGCTAAGGTTCGACGTGTTTTTCTGAGCTCGGCGATTTTTACAATGGAAGAATTGAAAAGTCAAAGAATTTGAATTAAATTTTGCGTAAAAAATGAAATAAAGTGTTGCAAAGTGCAAAAATTCACCAGATATGGCTCCGTGTGACTTTTTCCTATTCCCAAAGTTGAAGAGACCCATGAAAGGACGGCGGTTTTCCTCGATTGAAGAAAATCGCTGAGAGTGCTCAAGGACATATCAAAAAGTGAATATCAAGGGTGCTTCGAAAATTGGAAAAAACGCTGGCATAAGTGTATTATATCTGGGGGGGACTACTTTGAAGGGGACCACATTAATGTAGACGAATAAATAAATATTTTTTTGAAAAAACGAAAATTTCGGGTACTTTTTGAACAGACCTCGTATTGTTGTAATTTTCACTTGTAAACATACTCCATATTTATATTTTCAGGTGAAATCCAATAACACTACTGGTTGATTCAGGCTGCTCGCGGTAAGTGTCTAGACCGAAACCTTATAAGACCAAAGTTTGTATCACAAAGCCAAATGAATATTTGACATCATACTGCTTGATATCGATCTGACCTGGTTAAGAATCCTAACTTAGGATTGAACCAGAGACTTTTCTCGGTGAAGGGTCATTTTCACTTGTAAACAAACTTTAGATTTATATTTTCAGGTAAAATCCAATATCACTACTAGTTGATTCAGGCTTCTAGCGGTGGGTGTCTAGCCTGGAACCTTCTAAGACCAAAGCTTTTACCACGGCGTCAAATGGATAACTGACACCATATTGCTTGATATCGATCTGACCGTGGTTAGGAATCCTAACTTAGAATTGAACCAGGAACTAGTTTTTACTACCATGCGTTCTTAACCATTACACCAAACAGGGTTCCCACTTGGAAATATAGATGAATATATGTTTCTAAATAGAAACAGTCCTAACCAGCACTGCTACTCTAGATCAAAAATTGTATAATCAGTATTAGATAAATTCTAATAAAAATGTACCTAATGTAGATATTGCCTTTCTGTCGATGGGTAAGGAACGATTGTAATTTATAATTAATGATTAAAAATAAATCTGAAGTGTTTATTATCATTGGTAGCTTTTTGTCAATCCCTTAGTGACTGATCTTTATAAATCGATTGCCAATGTTGATGACCGACGCACTATAGGACAATGGACGACATTTGTCGATAATAAAATAATAAGTTAAAACAAAGTCAACGAATGATCACATATAGAACACGAGCGTAATAATTCTGACCTCATTCGTCAAATGCGAACGATATCAATCGGGAACAGTTAATACGTATATTCACCAGCTTTGATTTATTGCTTTGAATTATCGATATTTCATGAAATACATAATTTACATTTTAAGCAAAAACATATCGTTTTGTCAGTTTTTGAAATTTAGCTATCGTCAGACGTATGCATTACGCATGTGATAAGGTTGGCAGTGACAAAACATTTAAAATAAAAATACAAATCTTGGTGGACCTAAAATATATGCTTACATTTATATTTGTCAGAAGGAAATAAAATGGACAAAATTGTTGGTCACATTTTTTATGTGATAATGTTAAATGTAATGCTATGTATATATACATTTGTAATTCCTATGTCCCGCAATTATTATTAGTGATGTTGGTAATGGTATTTTTCTCCCACCATCTCCATATATCCACCATTTTTATGTTAATGTTAAAAACTATGTAAGATAAACTCTCTTGCCATGAAGATCGCGAAACAAGTAACACTAAAATAAATTGGTATATTTTGAAGGAAGCATTTTATTTTTACCAGTAAACATACAGACACTGATTTGAAATAAAAAAAATTACAGGCAAATTATTGAAGGATATATTTAAGAGCACCATAGATAAACAAGTATGAAGAGTACGTCCCAACTAATGATTGAACGATGATTCTAACACAAAATTCTTAAAAAACAAAATCAGCACCGACATATGTTCCAAATTGGGTTAAAGCAAATTAATTTAGCATTCAGAACTTAAAAGTAGGTACAATGAGAAAACAAATTTAAAAAAGTGCTCAAAATTATAATAAAACAATCATCAACAACCCCAACAAGCTACCTTTAGAGTTGAATAACTCTACCCATCCTTTTAGACTTAAATGGTCAAAACTTTTTCATTTAACTGAATTAGTAAGAATTAACTGAGTGGCTAATTGTTAGTTTGTAATAGTTATTCATATTTTATTCACAGGCTATAGGGCATCCTTGATGTCGACAGCTGATGCTAAATAATTGATTTTTTTCCTTATGTAATAAGGAATAGATGATCAAGCTAAAAAATATGTGAAAGCTATGTCAAGCAGTAAAACGACAATGGTCTAGAAATCGGTCACTTAAAAATATAGACAACTTTATGCTTCCAATAACCTTTCCCTGGAATTGGTGCACTTTTTAATTTCATTGGGTAATCGGTATTAGAATTTATTTAGCCAGGCACTTGTCGTCATGTCTGTTTCCAAAACTAAGGTAAAATACAACAGCATAGATCTAAGACATGATTTAGAATATTTTTTTTAAAAATTATAAGTAAATTATTTAAAATATTATTAATAAAGAGTACTGAATAAAGACTATCAATATAAATTAATACACTTTTTTATTTATAGAATTGTAAACCAAACAATTTATTAGTCCCGTCGCATACCAACACGTGTCGTCATATCTGTCTGCAAAAAATGACCCTAGATTAAAGAGAAGACGCATATATAGGAACTCGTGCTATTGCCTCCTGATTGACGATAACAACTGTTTTCTACTGATTGTGAGATAGAATTTCAAGTCCACTATCATCAACTCAGAACACATACGCACTTTTCATAACGAGGGATGATTCTAAATTCCAGGAGGTAAATGAAAGAGTATATTTTGAATGAGAACCTGATGACCTGGATATGGTAATAGAAGAGTCTGCTATATTTAGACATTTGTTTTATATAATGTAAAATGATACAAGTTTGGTGATTTTTAATTCTCTGAAAGCAACCCTAAACCGTGCAACTATCCAAAGGTTTTAGGTTTAGCTCCGAGGAACTGTTCAGTAAAATGTATCAAATAAATCGTTTTTTTAACTTTTTTTTATAGAAATGCTAGCAATAACACCAAAAAAAAATCCAAAAAATATACTTGATCAAACATTCTGATCATGAAGAAACACTTCTACTTTTCTATCTAGGCTCAGTGCTCAATGAACTCATTATTTAAGTCCAAAATACTGTCCCTCTCATCCTAATATCTAGCAAGGGATTTGTTAGAACAAATACCCAACAGAAAAACATGAACAAGAAGAACATAAAAAATGTATCAATGGATGTACTTATTAGATTTATTTTTTGTTCTTTATTAATAATTGATTTTATACCTTATGTAATAGATGATCAAGCTAAAAAATACTGCCTCTCACAAGACTACCCAATATAAATTAGGATCAATTTGGACAATCAAAAAATATAAAGTGAATATTAGTAGTTGGTAAACACTTTTACCAATCGTCAATAATATAATTACCAGTACAGTTTTTCTCAAAATTAATCGAGTGTCGATTAACTATCACTGCCAATATAAAATAGACAAATACGAAATCATTCACATTGCAAATAATAACAAACAAATTAATCATATGTGTCGATCTTGAACCTACAGTCAATTTCAAATAACGATTTATCAACGTCATTGCAAAATTTTAGCGACGTTATAAATTTCTATCTTCAGTAGAATTGGATAATTGAAACTTTGTGTATGGAAACTTTGAAAGACGTCAGGATTTTTATATAATAAAATATTTAATCAGGCGTAGATTAAGTTTCGCTTAATTAATCAGTAATATATACAACACAAATGCTCATAAAATTAATTTATTTCTAATAATATTGGTAATGAGAAATCCATGTGGGCTTGATTAGAACAATAAAAAAATCATCAACAATGATCACTTGTAAAATCCAAACAAAAAGTTATCAAAAAGCTCATTGGGCCAGATCAAAAAGCTCATTGGGCCAAATCAAAAAGCTCATTGAGCCAGATCAAAAAGCTCATTGGGCCAGATCAAAGCTCACAATTTAGTAAAAGAAATGATTCTAAAATATTATTCAGGTAATATGAATGATTTTTAAATATCAAATATTCTGTACGTGTCATTCTACTAATCATGCATTTTAATGTAAAATGTGTGATAAAAAAGCATAGTACAAAAATACCACGTAGATAAGCAAAACCAAAATAGATGTGTTGAAAAACAATAATTTAAACTTAGAAATACTAGTCATTATAGTATTTTTCAATATAATTGAAATAATTTTAATACCAAATAATTAAAAATGAATCAGGTTTTGGTCGAAGTGTTTATTTGAATCGGTATATTATTCTCAATATATTCAAAAATTTAATGGTAACTCGAAAAAAAATTTATTCTTTCGGATCTAAACTATTTTTGTTCCAACTTAATCTCCAGTTCCAGCCTCTGAAAAATTAGTCCTCTTTAACTCCACTTTTATTATTAAGTAACTTAGATGTGTCTTAGAATAAATCTTCAAATTACTGACTATACCACAATAAAAGTATATGTAAGATTTTTTTTACAAAAGTTGTAAAACGTAAATACCTATCAGTTATTTTTGAATAGTACCTTTGCTTCAAGAACGTGACATTTTAGGGTTTGCAGCACGTGTAAAACGCAAGATTAAAAACAGCAAATTCTTGGAAGACTTTAGAATGAATTTTCTCACACGGATGTTGTAAAATTACCAATACACTGATATTTTTTGTATTTTTAAATTGATCTCACGTGTGCAAAGATAACATATGCTAAAAATCAGGCAAAGCATATTATAATCGTGAGATGAACTTTTCGCAATAGATTTGAATATAATAGATATATACTGTAGAATTATAGAGTTATAATAAATAATAAGTTAGTAGAAATAATTTTGTGTTTATAATATTAATCCATACTCCAAATATTACATGTTAAATCATTATATTAACACAAAACTGTGTTAGACATATTGCACTTCACTATTATAAAAAAAATAAAGCAATCGTTGTTAATAAATCAAATACTTGTTATTGAGCTATTTAAAGTTGGTTGAAAATGATAAGTATTAATTTTACTTCAAAGCCAAGACATTTGCATAAAGATAACCTAACTATTTTTGTACGTACTCTCTGTCAACAAATATTAGCATTAATTAATTAATTTCGCGAAAATAAAAATATTTATTTGAATAAATTTGTTTCAGGATTAATTTGCCTAAGTTTTTTTTATAATAGTAAACATAGTTTTTTATAGTAGTATCATGACTAAGAAAAATAAAATGTCTGCATTATTATTGCCAAAAAGCAGCTGAGTTGTGCCAGAAATTAAAATAATATAAGATACAGTATATGTATGGCAGATTGAATGATACACATATAAAAAAATAATTCACTAAAAATATGAAATTACGTATTAATCAGGGCAGGTCCTACCTTTAATGCGATGCATGCAAAATACGCCTTAGGGGGCGCCTACACAAGTTTTGGATGTTAAATTTTCAATATAGTTTTTTCTCAATATATAATTTCTTTGCATCTTTTACTAATCTTTCCATAATATTTTTAAATTTCGTAAAATTTTCACTTTATAACAACAAATGGGAAAGTACAGATGAATACATACAATTCGGCCCTCTCGATATCGATTAGGAGAAGTTTAAGATACAATTTTGGATATCTTAAATAAAAAAAAATTAAATTAATTTAATGCAACATGAAGTACCAGTGTTATGTTATAGTTATGTCATACCGTTTAAAGAACTTCAATTTTCAATATAGTGTGGGAATTGAGTCTCATCATTTTATTTATTTAAAGCAGTTCTACATTTAATTTCGCTCATATTATAAATGTATATGCATTTTGGCATGAAGAGTAATTTAAAAAACAATAATTAGTATTTTTATATAAACGGTAAATATTAGTATATTATATTAAAAAATTGCAGACATGGGTACGGGACAACGTCTGTCGGGTCATCCAGTATATAGTAAGTCAATAACTAGCAATCAATTATTTACTCTACAAAGCCACAAAAGAGTATAAAGAATCTCTATTCTGTCATATTTAACATCCATAAAATCTTCTTAAACAATGACATAACAACAACACACCATCTACAAAGTACAATTTGTCCGTAAGTAACTGACTATTATACTAATACAGTTCGGGAGTCGCGACGCGTCAGAACCGCGATTCGCTAAGCGCCAATAGCGTGCGAGGGGCCCGTCAGTATATAAGTCACGCTGGTCGGCCGGCCGATGTAGTATAAATCCTGATTCTCAAAGCGCCTGCACACGTGCTTACCGAATTAATTTATTTTACAAATGAGATTCAGTTAAAAATTAAAATCAGCTTAAATAAATCTTATATTTTATCATCGGAAGTTCATCCACCTGCGCCAGACGGTACTCGCTGGCTGCTTTTGGGGAATTTTATCAATATTTTGGTAAAAGATATCTCGTGGGTGGTCAACTCCGTGTTCAAAGTGATTATAGTTTAAAAGACTACAATTAAAATTTTATTGATTTATATCTGTTAATTAACTGTGATATAGTAATAAGTGTTAGCAAATAATCATCAGGTATGTTTCATTAATTGCACGTTGGGAAAATATTGTTTTCAATTTGCATATATTGAAGATGCATTTTTAGATCACGGTTTCACTAATTATATATAATATACAATTGCATATATATATATATATATATATATATATATATATATATAACAATTTATTCTGAGTGGTTAAATATTAATTTAGAAATATGAACAAACAGCATTATTTTTTTGCACTAATTTATTAAATAATATTAATTTTACAAACGTTTCGGGACTAGGTTTGTCTCATCATCAGTGTATTATAAATTAAAATTTAAAATATGAATATCTAAAATAGCATTATGTATTAACTCTTTCAACTTCTTGTTCTTACTCAGTAATATTATTTAATAAATTAGTGCAAAAAGTGCTGTTTGTTCATATTTCTAAATTAATATATATATATATATATATATATATATATATATATATATTATTTTTAAATACGTGATTAAATAATTAATGCTATATATAATTTGAAAACAATTGAAACATTGGAGATTTGAAATATGTACTGTATATTTTTAATTACTTTATTAATGTATATATATACATATAATTAATTATTAAAATAATTAAAAATATACAATACTTTATTTAAGATTATGTTTGAAGAATGCTTCATGCTTTTTTTAACTTAATATAATTCAATTAATTTTATAAGAATTGCGTGATGTTATTAAATTTTCATTTTTATATATAATTATTCTTTTGAGAACTTTTCCATACAAAAAGGCTAATTCTAAAGATACACTGCTATTGATCCTATCCTAACCCCAAATAACGCATCAGCGTAGATGCAATCTGTAGAATGAAAATAGATTTACTATAAGATCGGGGATAGTATTTCATTGTCGTGAATGTACAAAAATAAAATGAATACAGCATGATATATAGAAGAAACATGGGTAGAGTATATCTTCTTCCGATCGCAAAAAATTGTATTTTATAGTATCCAGTAGGATACCATAGAATGCTACCATTCAATGGTTCTACCATTTGGAGGTACATTTTTTCGCAGCAATCGCAAAGAACTTATTCATATTTTATAGCTAGAAGGTAGATAATATTAGCACAGTTCACAAACTAAAAATGATTAACTAACTATCTTATCGCATATAGACGGAAACGGAAATTTTATCATACTATATTTACACAAATTGGGATTCTAAAATGCAAGTTATTTTTAAAAATAATTAATGTACTATAACGGAAATTGCCAAAGAAACCAAATAAAATGCCACAAGAAAGCTCAGTATTTAATGCATTCATCCTAACAATTATGAAATTACAAGAATGGTAGTCTTTGAGTAATACTTGATTCTATTAATATTTATAAAATTGTAAAATATAAAATTGGGATTCTAAAAAGCAAGCTATTTTCAATAATAATTAATGCACTCCTACAGTAATTGCCAAATAAACCAAATAGGAGCCTGTAAAAAAGCTCAGTATTTAATGCATTAATCCTAACAATCATAAAATTCCAAGAACAGTAGCCCCTTTGAGTAATACTAGATTCTTTTAATATCAATGAAATTGTAAAATACAAAATTGGGATTCTGAAAAGCAAGTTATTTTTAATAATAATTAATGTACTCTATTCTAACAATTATAAAATTCCAAGAATAGTAGCCTTTGAGTAATACTAGATTCCATTAATATCTATAAAATTGTGAAATATAAAATTGGGATTCTAAAAAGCAAGTTATTTTTAATGATAATTAATGTACTTTAGCAGGAATTGCCAAGTAAACCAAATAGAAGGCTGCAAGAAAGCTCAGTATTTAATGCTTTCATCCTAGCAATTTTAAAAATTCTAAAAACAGCATCCGATTTAATAATACCATATTTTATTAATATCTATAAAATTGAGATTATAAAAAGCAAGTTATTTTTAAAAATAATCAATGTACTATAACAGAAATTTCTAAATAAACCAAATAGAAGCCTCTGAGAAAGCTCAGTATTTGATGCACCCCAACACCTCACCCTAACAATTATAACATCCCAAGAACATTCTAAAAATTATAAAATTTCAAATACTATATTTTATTGATATTTATATAACTGTATAATCTATATATAAAATTGAGATTTAAAGAACAAGTAATTTTTAATGATTATTTATGTACTAAAAGCGCGATTACGGTTTCTGTAATACATTTGTAGTCTATATTTTTCTATATACCATATTAAAAATAATTTTATGAATAAATCTAGCTTATCATACTGAAGCAAATATATTAATTCAACCGCCTATTCAATACAACAATTATTTTTTTATGTGCAATATTTTCCGAGTAAAGTTTCCCACGCCGATATTAAACTGTGTTAACAGAGGAAATTATTGCACACATATTTGTTTATACAATTAGCTATAAACAAAGATACGTATTAACAGATGTTTTACGTTTTTTTTAATACTAATCTATGTAGATTAATATAATCAGAATGTTTACATAACAAGCTTATTACGGCGATAATAAACCTATTCAAATTAGCATTGCACCAACAACAGAATTATAAGAATAAACATTTGTACTAGATAGAACGACTATTTTAAGAATTTTTATTCAATACAATGTATGAACTAAAAATTTAGAAAATGTCGAGAAAATGCACGTTTCGCCAAGTGGAGACTTTTTATACTGAACAATTTCACGGTGCATTTAGCCAAGCATGTCGAAGCATATTGCAAATTATTTAAGGTGATAAAAAACACGTAGGTAATTTAGGAATTGTTAAACAATATTAGATTTTTTTATAAAAAATTCCTTATTTTTAAGTTCATTCAAATATTTTAAAATGTATAACAAATTCACATAAACTTATTGCGTCACATTATAAATTATGTAATCTAAGAAACTATATAAATTTGAATATTTGCATGTACTTTTTACAGTACGATTTCACAGTTATTTAAACAATTATTTACATTAAATTTTGCGATCTGGCACAAAATTGTGGACACTTACTCTTTTCACCAATATAAATTATATTAGTGCAATTCTAATTATTCTGGCTATTTATATTCTCTGTTATATTGAACTTGTTATTTAAACAGGATGCGTTTCTATATTATATTATATAATATTATAAATATAGAGTAGGTAAAAAATTAGAATAAATAGAACCACAGTAAATAAATTGAATATTCAAAATTATTATATATTTCTAATGATCAGTGTAACGTCCTTATATTAGGGCCACAATTATAAGGCAATAAATAATAATAACATATTAAAATAATTGAGGTTTTTTTACGGATATTATATGTACCCTTAGAAATTTAAATTTATATATTAATATATACTATTACAATATATATGCTGTAATTGACATAATGAGAGATAAATAACCTCAATTATATTAAAAAAAATATTTTTTATGACAATTTTTTATCGTTTTTTTAGAACGTTACACTGACAATTAGATTTATAAGAAATTTTTAAAATAAGTTAAGGTTTTTGTCTATGGCTTGTTCTTTATAATCTTTAAGTATATGTAGATTTTAAGGCAGCGTCATTTAACACAAGAAATAAAAAAAAAAAATAATAGGAATGCTAGTAAGAATTTTTGGAAACAAAATAACTAAAAAAACTTTTGGAAAAAAAATAACTAAAGTAATGAAGTAATAAAAAACGTACCAAAAATTAGAAGAAATTTTATTAGAATAACATGATTCCTATCAGATGATCATCAGTGACCATCATGGTGCAATATTTAAATCTGAATGGTACATTGGAAGCTTCTACTTCCAAAAATAAAAAATAAAATAAAAATAAAAATATATAGAATTATCCTTAATTAATAAAAGTGGCCCAGAGTATAAGAGTTTGTAACTATATGATTCCTGATCCATTAGATTCTCAATTTAATATCAAGCAGCAGTTATATCCGTTTTTACTTGAATATATAGATCCAAATATTTTCAAGTAGAAAATGCATTTGGTGCAATATTGCAATGAATTAGAATATTTGATCATAATTTGTTTTATATAATCTATAAGTACACGTAGATTTTAGGGCATTATCATAAAAAACAAGAAACAAAAAATAAAAAACCTAAGAGTAAAAGTAATAAAGTTCTAATAATCATCAGTACCAAAATTTAAGAGAAATTTAAAAAAAAATAACATTATTCCTATCAGATGATGATCAGTGACCAACATGGTGCAAAATTTAGTTCAGAACAGAAAAAGATAAAATTATTCTTGAAAATAAAAGTAGCTCGGAGGTAAAGGCTTGTAGCTATATGATTCTTGATCCATTAGATTCTTAATCCAATATCAAGCAGTAGTTATATTCGTTTTTACTTGAAAATATAGATCTAAATATAATTTCAAGTAGAAATAGCATTTAAAGCAATATTGCAACAAATTAAAATATTTGGTCGTATTTGGAGAGGATGACATTGGGTTATGATCTATGAAAATGTTCAACTTATATAACACCTTCTATTTAAGAGGTATAAGAGCACCACAAAAAGATAAAACCAATATATGATTTTATATTGGAAGTAAAGTCAATATCAAAAAATGATATTAAATCATTTTCCCGAAGTTCTTTTATATATGTACGAACTGAAATCGAACGTATTTGATTATAGTGTAGCAATGTGTGTTTATAAATTATATGGGAGACAAAAAGATCAATTGCAATTGATGGCAACACACTATTGGCGAAATACGGTGGCATGATCGAGCCCATCAAACGAAGCCACTCATTTCGAACAACACTTGCTCAATTATTATTGAGTTGTTTACCTCTTGTTGTTTGTGCGAATTGTTTTCCCATACACGAATACATTTTTTAAATTATGATCATTCAGATGGACCATCATAAATGAATCAGGAATTCGACTTCAATATTCGAAGAATTTTATATGCAAAATTTCTCATAAATTTCATTACTACTATATTTTTAAACAGTTCTGTCGCAGGATTAATTGCTCAATTATTTGTTACTTGATTTTATCCCATTAATTATCACAAAAATAAAAAATTTCTTTATTATTTATTCAATTTTATCTTATTTCCTCTTCTTTTTCTTTTTTTATTGTTACTTCATTTGCAATACACTATTTTTATTATTACTCCAGTCAATGGAGCGTTTTGGGTCTGAATTTTTTACTGTGCTCCAATTTTCATAAAATTTTGGAATTAGGTTCATCTTACCCACAAGTTCAAAAGTGAAAACAAAAAGGGATACCAATGGGTAAACTCTATTTTGATTGTATCAATACATATTGTCATTCATAATTACTAAATGGTTTTTGTATTTTAAAAGCAAATTGTATTTGAATCTTGAGAAATAAAAAAAATGCCTACTAATGATCATTACTAATCATTGATCATTCAGATGGACCATCATAATTTAGTCTCAATTGCTTTAGGAATTTGTCTCAAATATTCCAAGAATTGTGTATGCAAAAAATTTAAAAACTTCTTATAAATTATATTACTAATAAATTTTTTAAATAGTTTTTTCGCATGACTAATCGCTTCATTATTTATTATATAATTTTATATTATTAAATATTAATTTTATTTTATTAGAACACAAAAATGAAACATTTTCTCTAATGCCTAATATAAATTAACGAAGATTAGTAAAAATTGAAGTGTTAAATTAAATAAATAAATTATTATTATAATATATACGTATTTCGATATATAGGTTGTATGAACATTTTCAATTTCGTCTTATTATGAAAAATCATATAAAATAGATACTTTTCTAATTAACTTTTGAATGTCTCATATTCAATCAATACCATTATGAATCATAATAAATTTTTTGTATAATATTATATCATAGGATCTTATTTTCACTTTTTTTATTTTTCAATAGATAATTATTAGTTCTATTTATTAGAAAAATGATTTTTGATAATCATGTGCCGTGCGATAATCAAGACATTAAATGCAGATTAAAATTAAAATTAAAGTAAAAATAATATTTAAAAATATTTATATTAATGAAATTTTGCGAGATTGATAAAGCGTACTAAAATTTAAGAAATATTAATACTGTTTGTCTACTGGATTTATCATATTCATTTGAAAAATGAACGCTATTAAATGTTATAAAAAAACGTTACTAAATGTTAATCATTTTTGTAACAAGCACACGCACACCTATTTAAATTTATTTATTTATCTATTTAAATTGTCAATAAGTTAACTTTAAAAAATATAATACAAATTATAAGTCAAGCTGGAATAATTACATATAGTAAATAACCCTGAGATTAATAATTATATGTTATTACTAATAACATTATTACGGACACGCTAACATATAGTTATGAAAAATCCTCAGTCTCTAAGAACACGAAAATATATTACATTATAATAGTATATTGCAATTAAATGCAAATTTCAAAATCATTATGAATTATGAATTAAATAAGTAATAAAATGCTCAGCAAATCTACAGTAACTGCGATAAAATCTCAAGTATTTATCGGCAATTTATATGCCATTTTCACACTGATATATTATTAATTACAGTTTAGTCGAATTAATGGATTAATAGAAAAAAATGGTAATGGTCATATAATTATATGGATATATATATATATATATATATATATATATATATATGCAAATAATTTTAGTCTACACATTATCTCTATACTCTATTCAATATCCATTATAAAAGTTTTAGTGAATAGCCTTGTTCTGCAATGTATTCTGACTTTTTTTGCAATTATTGTAATATTATTTACGATAATTGCTTATTTTAACAATAAAGGTAATTACATGTTTATGAGACATGTAGAATTTTTACTTCGTATTAGAAATCTTTAATTCGAATTAGGATTTGAATAAATAGTAAAACACTGTGAAATGATTTCATGATCATATGACATGGATTGAATTATTAATCTATCTGAACCTTATCTCTATTTTTATCGCATTGACAATTAAAATAATTAATTCCTTTTAATCGATGAGTTTTAATAAATAAAACATAATTACTCAGTATCAAAACGTTGTAATTCTAATTTTTTCCACGAAAATTTGATACTGTGTTTGTTTTAGGTTAAAAATTTTTAGATCTTTTATTGATGAAAAGATTTCAAATTGAACACATCACGCAATTCTTAGGAAATTTTATTGAAATACTTTAATATTTAAGTGATAAATACATTTTATTCTAATATTGATATTTTCTAAACATTTTAATATTTAGAACTTTTCTAACATTTTAAAATATATTTTTTTATTGCAGATTAGACAATGGCGTTGTCGGAAGGTGCTTTAGCCAAAAGGCTATCAAGTAAGTCCAATTCATATCCCTATTTGAGCATTTATATATATATATATATACGAGTATATATATATATATATATATATATATATTATATATATATACATATGCTTTTTATCAATTTGGAATCATTTGAGCCCTTAGGAGCAAGGACATTCGAAAATATCCATATTAAGGACTACCCTAATATATGGTATATTTATACATACATATATATATATATATATATATATATATAAACGAATCCAAATAATGCCTATACGATGCACAATTGTATGAAGCCATACAGCAAACGTTGTGTAAGGACATGAACTCAAAAACTACTTCAGCTAAAATACTATGTAAATAAAATTATAAGGTTATTTTTGTATCCATTTCATATTTTAGAAAAATAAAATTAGGGTAGCATATCCAACCCTTTCCATGTCATAAAGTAATAATCAACCAAAGCCTAAAATAATGTTATGATGATTATCATCCATTAGGCAAATGTCTTAAGATGCCAGTTACAAATCAGATTTTAATTAATATTATTAAGTTAGAATTATTAATACGATTTGTTAGTTTCTCTATCCCGTTGTACTTATTTAAATACCAGGTAAGAAAATGAAAATTTGTAATCACTGATGATAAAAATGAAAGTGAAAATTATAATATTGCATATAACTTATGGTGAAATATTTCTTGTACTTTGTAATATACCAGGTTTGAAAAACCTGAATTAAAATGTCAATGAGGAATTGCTGTAATAACAGAGTATTCAAAACACATGACATTGTGGTAATTGTAACGCAGGATACAGCAAGTTCTATGTAATTAGAAAAATTAAACTTATTTAGAAACTTGTCTTCTATGACTTATATATAATGTGAACAACATATTTTTAGAGCAAACACAGCATGTTTTGAAGTTTTAATTAACAAAAAAATTATAAAAGAGAAAACAACAATGTTTATTTGATTCATTCTGACTAAAACACTGGAGGACGATGTTATTCATATCCATCGAACTTTCATAAGTTTATTTGACCTATACACTATCAAGTTTTTTTTAAAAAAATAGTGCATATTAAGACATAAGCGGTTCAACACATAGTGGATAATGTAGAAATAATAGTTCTAATTTCTTAATTATTGTATTTAATTTAACACGTGTTTTAACGTTTCCTTACTTAATTCACCAAGAAAAAAAACAATTACAATTTTTGTTTAAATTTTGAACCAAACCAATATTTATACTTCATCACCTGGTAAATAAATTTTGCTCTAAATGCTATCTAACAATTATCCAGATTTGCCCAATTTAGATGTTTTAATTTTATAAAACTTCAGTTTTAATTTATGTATATTACTACAGTTCTTTATGGAATAAAAATCGATAAAATAAATTAATAAAATTGCCAAGAACATTATCGCAAATAAGAAGTTGAAATGCATTTAGCTCTATAATAAATCTAATAAATTAATTTTGGACACTTTTTCAAACTGTGTTCGAAGTTTAACCAATTTATCCGGAAGGTAAGATTATAAAATTTAATCTATTAATACCTCCTGTTATTATGCACTAAATATATTGTAATTCATAGATAATCTAATTCAAAATTAAAGAGTTGTTTTCTACACATTATCAGTCAAAGGAAGAAAGTAGTTGCTTCTTTACTACATGTTCGACGTAAATATATAAATCAATAACGACTTGTGAATAAATAAACAACGAAATATTCTCATACGTCAATCAGTTTGTTTGTCCAGAACATGGGATAAACCTAGACCTAGTTATTTACTATATTACAAAACTACATTTTAGGGAATACATTCAATAACAATAAAGTACAAAAAATAAGATAGTCCTCAATGATAAAATACTTCTTTTGAGATATATTAGAGTGGGTCAAAAAAGTCGCTTAGGTACATGTGAACCTCTAAAATAAATTCTGATGTCCCAGGTGCATTGAGCCAAAAATTAGGGTTAAAAATCGAAAAATTCTGTTTAGATTAGAGTATCCCAACCGCATCCAAATCCACTAACTTCGGAAGGCCAATCCATCAATTCCTGTGGTTCACCTCCTGGGACCCTCCTTAAGAGGTTATTCAACATTTAAACCTTATCCTTAGGTCATTGCACGAGACATCAGAATTCAATTTAGATGTATGGTTTCTTCAGAAAAGTATCTTATTTTGATTATATAGATAACCTCTCACTGATCCGACATTTTGATAGAGTATCTGACACCCCCGCGACCGATTTTTTTAGAAACTTTTGGAAACTTTAACGTTATCTCCAATATCATATGTAAAAAATCATGGCTATTTCACTATAATCCAATAATCCGACACCCTCTGGTTTTTAGTAGATTGGAATCAGCGTCTACTCTCTATATATGAATGTATGTATATGTCTATTACATTGTGTGTATATATTACAATGTCAATAAATACAAAATTTATGATGATTGCAGTGAATCAATGAACCGTGGACATTAATGTAATTGGAACGTAATTATTAATGCCATCGTATTGATAACATTTTGACCCCGTGACGTCTACGGAATATCATACGTATGATTACGAGCAAAGGTTACGTCCAACGCCAAAGTCTTATCATATAAATATATGATGCTAGACATGCGTTATCTAATATTACCTAGGAAAAAAAAATTGATCCCTAACGAAAAGGTTACAAAATTCATACTTGTGGAAATTCAAAGTTCAAAGTGAAAAATTGGCTCACACATACACCTACTTTTTCCCAATTTGGTCTCAAACAATTCAGAAAAAACTTGAAACGTCGAGAAACCATTTTTCTTCGTAAAATTTATAATAAAGTTGTACATACTTATAGTATGTGGGCAAATGTTCTAGCAAAGCCTGAAAAAATCATATGGTTTCTATAGTGATTGGCTACATATGTGTATGAAAAATAAAATCTTCTGTTCAAAACACTTATTAATGTGTTTCATCCATGAATTATGAAATATATTTATATTTCTTTTAATCCTGAAAATTGGTTTTATAAAATAATTTCCTAAGTACATAAGCTCAGCAATTTATTACAAGACGTGAGAAAGTAAAACAAATCAGCACATTACACACTTGATCTATTTTCGCGACGTGATTCTATGCAAACACAAGGACATATTTATATAGCAAGACATAAAACCCAAACAAATAAGAAAAGCGATACATTGATTACACAACTGTCTTAATATGTGAATGAAAAACGGAAAAGCTCAATTCATACACAAAATGTATTTTTAGACATTTGATGTGTGAAGATATCTATGCACGGATTTTTAAACAAAGTTTTTGCCATTTCATTCTTTCACAAACTACATATGACCGTATGAATTTTTCGTTCTCTATAATGAATGTGAATAATAAAACTTCTTTCATAAATATCTTTTCGTTCATAAAATTACAATATGCCTAATAAGACATTTAGTAATTTTAATGGTCAATATATAGTGAATTATTGCCAAAGTTGCAGGAGAATTTAAAACAAGTACAAAGGTTGATTAAAATAAGTACTCCTAATAAATTACCTGTGTTGCAACCGGAAACTGTTTTGGCACCCCAAAAGGCTGATAAGAAGAGCTTTTTGCCTTTATTTGGTGAACGATCTGGTTTTAAGAAAAAAGTGGATATCAGGAAGGTAATTGTGGAACAGTCTTGGAAAATTGACACAGGAGATGCTGATGAACCAGAAAGTGATGAAGAAAACCAAGTTGATGATAAGAATGCACACAACAAAAATCCCAAAACCTCTCTGGATACAACTCAAAACAAACTGAAGAATGCTAACATTTTAGATTTAAGATTCTTAACCAACCCTAATGAAAATTTGGGGTGGATTTTAACGATTTTAACAATTAATGTCAACTTATGACATGCCTACCAAAGAAGAACTTCATGCTTTTGCCTTAGATATTATATATATATAGGTCTACGACATTTGATACTTCAAAGTTTGGAATAATTTCAGAACATACAATGACTATTTTTCGCCACCGGTATCGATATCTCCATTAATTGAGTTAAATCTAGAAGATTATGGGTGAATTCAAGAGAGCATTCGACTTAGGATCAGTTTACTTGAAAATAATTTGAGTTAGTGAAGATAAGCTTTAATAGAAAGGCTAAGAATTTGATGGCAATCTAGACAGTATTACAATACATAAAGCAAAAATGCTTACAATTTATTTATCTTTTCATTGTTTATGCTTTCGCTTTGTTCCAAATATTATAAATAACACTATTATCATTTTTTATTTCGCAACGGTTCCATTAATAAAACAATATAGTTAAAAATAGCTGAGTTTGTGATTTAAGAATGAAGAAAAGTGATATCGTGACCCTGAGATTAAATGTTTCAATATATACGTCAATGACTACATAGCACCACAAATTATATTTTCGCGGCATGCAAAAAGCACGTGCCATTGCCAAATCATTTTGAGAAATTTGAAATTACTGATGAGATAATATCGTTTTTATTTTGCTGAGATGATGTTTGGTTAGATTTTATGGATTTATCAGCAAAACGCAGATTTCATAATAGATGCATAAAATTATGCTTATACTAAGTAAGAACTGAAAGGACATATTCCACAAATACGATTTAGTGTATAAATTTAGTAGTAATAGTGTTTAGTTCAGTTAAATATTTTTTAATTTAATAAAAAATAGTATAATTTTAGTAAAAACTCATAAGTATTTGTATGCAGGGGATTTAAATGTAGAGTCCAAAAAACACAGGAGCCGCAGTCTTTTCAAGAAACTTTTCCAAAGAAACTAGAGCTCGAAAGTGAATTTCGAACCAGAGAAATTTTCAACATAGATTTTTCTTGAAATATTTAAATTTCAACTTAAATATTTAGCATTGAAAAAAGAAAAATATTATTTATTTATAAATTGTTAAATATCATTATAAATACTGTGACTAATTAATTAATCGATTATAAACTGCTTGTTATTGAAATTAAAGAAAACAAATATCAATCATATGATTATTTTCTTCAATCGATTCGTTCTCAAATTAAATGACGAGATCGTTTATGAATTCATCACGATCATTTTATATAACATATGTTACATCATATGAAACTATTGTTAGATATTATTAATTTGCGCACTTGTCACGTCTCATGAAACCAATTTTAAAAATTGCAAACGAATCTTAAGCCGAAGCAAAATATACAGGACCCCGTTAAGACGACCATGTTTGATACTATTTTTCTCATAATACACCACGAAGACGCGTTTTGTCTCTTAAGACGCGTTTTTCTTTCGGCCTTCGGAAAACGACTTGACGGGGTTTTACAGTACATGATATTAACCCTTACCACTCGCTAATTCCGGAGTTAGTATGTAGTTTGCGGCATGCGAGTGGAAAGGGTTAAAATATATTTTTTATAATTGTTTATGATATTGAAAAAAAATATGTATGGTAGCTAAACTGAATTCGATAGATCAATTAGTTGTGCCTCCATTTTATATGTGATCTCTAGATTTTATTCTCTTCCGTTTAAAAAAATGACTAGACGTTGCGTGATAAATAATAAGCAAAAATAATTTTTATGTATAATGTATAATATATATATATATATATATATATATATATACATATATAATTATCCAAGACTGGTAATAGAAAATCCTTGGCAATGATGACCTTGCCATCATTATTCTGACCACTGGAACAACGCCAGTACTAAAAGTACTAAGTATTATTTCAACAAAACTATATTTAGATTATGTATATCTTCTGTCTACAAAAAATAGCAATTACATCCTCGTTTGTTTATTATTTAATACCAACAACTGGTCGTAATAGATACCATTATTACCTTTTACTCACGAAAATAAAGTATCAATCATTTCTTCAAAGTATCGCAAATTAAATTAAACTCATACAAAAACAAATTGAACAATTTTCGGACAGGAAATTATCAATTGATTCAACAATACTATTATTTAAATTGCCATTGTATTTTTGATAATGCACAAGTACTTATTTTTCTAAACTTCGCCACAACACTAAAAATTGATTGATTGTCAACAGGATGAAAAAATATTTGACAAAAATAATTTAGGCTACATCTAAATTACTTTCATTGACAGTAATAATAATTCAGCAGTAAAAATTTTGCTTTGTGGAAAAATTTATAGATAAAATGCTAACGATTATCAGACAAAAATTACATCATGTTGTCGTTCCTAATTGAGCTTAAAATAGATTGGAAATATCATTAGACATTTTTTCAGCTAAAGATCATTAAAAATCCAAACATTTTAGAGAAAAAAATATAATTAGTCATTGAAGTCATAATTATATGCAAAAATAAATATCTCGACAGGTCAAGAAGTTATAACACCGTTATTTGATAACAAACTATCAATTTTTAATTAGGATATGCCAATTTGTATATTATATGTATTATTCAATATCAACGTTCCGCAAACAAAAATAACACTTTTTACCAGATATTCAATAAAAAAGCAATTTTTTTTATATACATTAGATACAAGCGCTTATTTTAGTAAATAAGTCCTGAGTGAACAAGTATGACTTGCACTACATATGTTTTTTTGTAAATATTCAATTATATTTAAATGTACTACTATCAATTTAAGCCCTTTAATATTTTAATATATTTTTCATTGGTCAGTGTTTGCACAATTGTTGATTGCACTTAATTATAATAAAAGTTGAAAAATTAATTGGTAAATTACACAACCCTTAGAGCTAATTGACCTATAAGCTTCCCGTTTGTTTATCTATGATCTAAGTCAAAATCTAGTATCATACTGCTTGATATTGAGCTGGCCGAGGTTGGGATAAAACCCACTGGCCCACGTTCTTGACCACTACCCTAACACGAGCTTAGTTAGTGAATATTAGGAAAAATTAATAAAAAAAATCTTAGTCATCAAATGTTATGTAATTCCTTCATAGTCCCTGACCTATTTAGATACGTAATAGTTGATGCACTACATCGGAAAATCAATATTTTTCAATTAGATGAATAAATGGAGTAGATCAAAAAGGTTAAAACAAGATATGCATATGCGTATATATATAGATAATCAAAAAGTTTATTTCCACGTTTTAGAAATGCGAAAGCTAATATAGTAATAAATCAATAACTTTATTGAACCGTGAATTCACGCCAACGTTATCTTCGGTTAATTTCCAATAACACTGAATAAATATTGTACTTGATAAATCGAAATATTTATTAAATATTTCCGATGCTGCTAAGTCTTTGTTTTATAAACTTTGCTATATCTCATTCGATTTTCTTTAGGAATTGTTTGGAATTATTTCTTTGAAAATAAAATTCTTGGCATGCCCGTGATTGTTGATACCAGGGATTGATTAATTTGCATGTCGCGAACGTTTTAGTCATAATTGTGATGCCAAAGGAATATAATTCTTATTAGCAAACGTTTAATTAACTAGAAAGTGAAGTATAATTTTTTAGTTAAATAACAAAATAATTCTTTACTCATTCAAAATTGTGAAATCGTATTTCCTATTGGATTTACAAATAATCTTTGAATTACAGAGGATTTTTCAGTTCATTTTTGACTTGAGAGTAAGGTAAGTTTTTCAATTTGAATAAAAATCGAAATCATGTTAATAATTGTAATTAATTGAAAATTCTATTAATTTTGAATTATTTACGAAAATTATATATACATTAGAGCGGGTCGATTTAAAAGTGGTACATATGATTATCGTATACGTGATACTCTGCTAAAGAAACCATACCTCTAAAATGAATTATGATGTCCCGTGCATTGACCCAAATATAAGGATTGAATTTTGAAAAATCCCGTTTTTAGTCCAAATGTATGATCCCCACTAACTTCGAAAGGTTGATCGACCCATGCCCATCGTTGAACTCTTGGGACCTACCCTTAGAGGTCTCTCACACAAAAATTTCGATACCCAAATTTTTAAATTTGGTAAATTTTTATTCTCTTTTTTATTTTATTCTATATGGATAAACCTTCATGTTTTAAAAAAACATCTACTGGATATATCACATATCATTCATGATTTAATACAAAATTACATGAACTACGACTTCACATTAAAACATAAAAGCTCGTCTACTGTTTCATGAAAAATGAGAAAAGAAATTCTACGAATTGCAATAAATTCGTCTTGCAATTAAAAGTCAAATTAAGTAGCAATTCCCATACATAAATCGACGCTGATTTACATCTTTTCATTGACTTAAGAAAAAGAGTAGACTTTTTAAAAACTAAACTATAAAAGTTCAACCAAACTTAAATTATATTGAGTCAAGTAAGAGTAAGAGACATACCTCAAATAAATTATATTCAATGTCAAATTTTTAAACATCTGTAAAATCAGCAAAGAATAAAGGTAGACAGTAATAAAAATCCAGCAGTAAAAATTGCTTTCATAAATCGTGGAATTTATAGATAAAATGCTATCGATTATCAGAGACAAAAATTACATCATTTTGGCATTCCTAATTGAGCTTAAAATAGATTGGAAACATCGTTAGACAATTTTTTCAGCTAAAGATCATTAAAAATCCAAACATTTGCATATACAATTACATATGAAACTATATAGTTCAAGAATTTGTTGAGAACATACAAAAATCAAGACGTGATGTTATAAAACTTTATAAATATTTGATACGCGACCTATAGTTGAAAAAGCCTTGGTCTAGATATAAAATCCATTTGGGCAAAACAACTACAACAGTCTTTTTATAAAAATTAAAAGAAATGTGCAGGATTCAAAATAAATTACATTTATATGAAAAGCCCAAAAACTATATAATCAAAAGTCCTTTGTATTCAAAATAATTAAATTCAAGAAAATATCCAGAAAAAAACGAGCTCAATGTTTTTTCATTGATCATCATGATATATAATCAATTATAATCATATGATTATATAAAAATGAAATTTCTTTTCCTCTGTTTAAAATAAATCAAAAATCTAGTTTCATGGTAGAAATTTTTAGATGAAGATCAGTACAACAATTATTTAACCAACCAAATTCACAGATTAAGAATAAGAATTACCAATTAACCAACCAAATTAGCAGATTAAGAATAAGAATTACTAATTAATCAATTTGTTTTATATTTTAACATTATTAAAATTTATTCTAATTATAACAGATGTACTATTGTTAGAGTACGATGAAGCATGTACCACATGATGTAACATATTACATCAAACAAAACAATTTAATGCATGATAATTGGTTTTAAATCAATATCGATTTACAATTCTTAAAATACCAATTTTATGTTTGCCTATACCATTGGTAAAAAGGAAGTCGAAACAAATCTAGATCCATTTACGTAAAGATGCAAATCAAACCGATGGCGTTAAATTTAACTGTTACGATTACGGTCAAAAGTTAAAATTTTAATATTAATGCTTGCATTATTTTGCAGATATGTTGACATGCCGTCAAGTTCTGAATATAATGGTTATTCTTGGCTTCATGTTGAATTATGCTCTACGGGTCAACTTAACAATTGCCATAGTGGCCATGGTGAAACCGATTCTGCACTCTGATGCAAACAGCACATCTTTGGATATTGGAAACACCACGGTAATTTATAAAAATACATTAAAAAAATACTAAAAGTAACATTTTCTGTACCACTTATTAAAATTTGAAAAAACTCAGAAAATGTTAAAATAACTCAAGAAGTGGAGTGATTTGCAAACCTATCGGTCTAGTACTGTTAAATGCAACCGTTCTCTATTCAAAGCTTTGATCATTTTTTAAAAATTATTAAATAATGAATAATTAATTGTAGTCTATGTAGCAATAAATTTCCATCATATAATCTCTAAATTATTTATTCAAGTTTTTGTAAATACAAAATTTAATAATTTTTTTTTCTCAGACGATTGATGGATTAATAACGGAAGAGCCTGAAGTTACGGATAATAGATTTGAATGGGACGCCTATCAACAAAATTATATTTTAGGATGCTTTTTCTGGGGATACATTTTAACGGAACTACCTGGTGGACGATTAGCTGAGGTAAAAATAAAATACATATATTTATACTTGAAAATTAACAGTTTATATCTTTAATACAATCACTTCTAATTATTTATTATTTTCGATCTATAGATAATTGGAGGACACAGAGTTTTTGGCCATAGTATGCTATGGGCTAGCGTTTTAACCCTTTTGACACCCTTTGCTGCAAAGTGGAATTATTTGGCTGTGATAATAGTTAGAGTTTTGTTAGGATTCATGTTAGGTAAGATTATTACTTATTAAAATTTTATTAAAGAAAACGATCTTGAAATAATAAGTCATATTCCAATAGGTGCAAGTTGGCCTGCAATTCATCCAATGACTGCAAAATGGATTCCACCTTTGGATAGATCTAAATTCATTGCTAACATGATGGGTAGGTAGTAATAATAATAATATATACCAGTCCACAGTAATAATATATTTAGCAATACTTCAATTTTTCTTGTATTCTAGCATCGTCTTTGGGTGCCGCCATAACTATGCCAATTTGTGGTTACTTGATTTCATATCTTGGATGGGAAAGCGTTTTCTACTTCACAGGTAAATTATTTGACTTATGGAGACATAACTATTTTTTTATCCCAGTAATTAGTAGAAATATTCAATATGTCTCTACATTAATAATATGTTAAATGTTCTTTCTCAAACAAATCTGCATTCATAAAATTCCAATACATCTTCTTTCCATAATATTCTAAACATGTGTTCTATATTTTATATAATAGATTCTTAAAAGAATACTCTTTATTCCTCAAACTTTTCTTGTTATGTTCAGTATTATAATTATATATCTTCTTATCATATTTCTATTATTTTACAGGAGTCATCGGCCTGTTATGGTCAACTTTATGGTTCATGGTAGTATTCGACTCCCCTGCTCAACATCCGAGAATTTCTGCAGAAGAACGTGATTTTATCGAAAAATCTATAGGGGCTGCTGCTACAAAACGCAGACCATCCCGGGTTCCATGGGGCTCCATTTTCACATCTGGCCCCGTCTGGGCAATTATAATTACCCATGGATGCTCTGTTTTTGGGTACTTCACCGTTGTCAATCAATTGCCGAGTTACATGAAGTACATTTTGAAGTTTAATATTAAAGAGGTAAGGAATGAACTTCGTAACTAGTAATAAATCTAAATTTGCAAAAACAGACCTAGAAGCTGATATTAAGTGAAGCTTATGCTTATGCATTTATAAATAATGGCAGTTCTTTCTATTTCTTCTCGCTTGTTTTAGAAGAAAGCTCTATCATCGTTTCATTCATGGGATAAAATGGAATACATAGTATCTTAATATAATTATTAGACATTACTGAACCCTGACTTTTTTTAAATGATAGACAATTTTCCTTGACATCCAAGGCATTACGAAATAATTCTTGGAAGATTAGACATGTTGAAAAAAGAGAACTTAATTTTAGTGAACTGATGACGATAAATGAACGAACCTATATTGAAAGATTGCAAATCACGTTAGATTTTCAAGGTTTAAAATATCTAGTCACAACTAGTACCATGCACATCTAACTAGTGCAATCTTAAATATAACCGGTAAGAGTGATTAATGTGAGTTTATAAATTAAAATAATGATCTGAATAACGAAACGAGAGAAATTTGTAATATGTATGTTGCATCATAAACCAGCAGTAAAACGTTGACGTTGGATTTAAAATACGTATTTCAATCTATACAAAAAATCTCTGTACCACCTGCGCCTGAATAATATTGTTCTTATATGTATATAAGAGCTTTTTTTCCAATTAGCGCATGATACCTTAAGAAGATGGATCAGTTAGTAGTTTCCATATATTACACAAACGGCTATTCATTTCTGCAAATTTATTTTCACTAAAAGCATGCGTAACATGACCAAGAGTGTGCTGATGAAAACCGTAAAATATATATTTTGATTGAATTGCCATCCATAGAAGGTGTCGAAACTAATGCAATTATCGACACACAAAAATCTAAACAACGATATATCCTATATTAACTGAATTTTATTTCTTTCTGCAGAATGGGCTTTTGTCAAGTTTGCCCTATTTGGGCAAGTACGCGATGGCAATATGCAGTTCTTATTTAGCCGATCATTTGCGTCGTACTGGTAGTTTGACCACCACAGGTGCCAGGAAAATCTTCACCACGTTTGGTGAGTACTTTAAATAAATCGATAATTAAAAATGATATGTTTATAATTTGAAATACTAAATGATGTTATGTTACAGCTGTGTTGACACCAGGAATTATGATGCTTGCACAAGCCTTCTTGGGATACCAAGCGGCTTGGTCGGTTGCAATTTTCACGATCGCTTTGACCCTAAACGGCGCGGTTACCGCAGGTTACTTGGGAAATGGACTCGATATCGCGCCTAACTTTTCAGGTAAGATATATTATAAGACTAGTGGGATGCATGCCATCGTGCCTTAAGGCAAATTGCTGGAACTTCCCGTACCGTAATTAAAAATCTTGGTACGGAACCCAAAAAAAATTACACAAAATGTGTACACATTATTAAAGTCTCTATAAAATATCTGATAATTTGATGTACATATGTCCAATGAACATTTTTGACCGCCGAATAACCAGTGGCGGATCCAGCTTTGACTCCAGGGGGGGGGTCACATAATTGAATTATAGTTCTCAATGAGTATGTTAAATTTTAGGAGTCTTTGACTCCGCCGTTCGTCTGTAATAAGTTACATATTGAAGTTATAAAATGTGTTTGGCAACAAAATACATAAATAAAATCATTATGAAGTAATTTTATTGCTAAATTAGTACTCTATCTAAATCAGGGGGGATCATAACCCCCGTGACCCACCCCCTGGATCCGCCACTGCAAATGACATCTTTTTAACTTATTTTTATTGAGAGTCTATAATCACTGGACCTGCCTTCCCAAAAATTTAATCAGTTTTTCATCTTGTCAATACAAGTAAAATGTTCTTTGAATTATTGAAATCTGACGCAAAACTGAGTTACCGTTTATGACACTTTTTACCCGTATTTTCGAAACGGCTAGACCTGCCTTCGCAAAAATTAATTAACATATACATCCATTTTTTCTAAGGTATGCCAAAATGTTAAAAAACCTTTGAAACGTAAAGATATATAAAAATGTTCATTGTCGACTTTTTTGCGATTACTATAACTTACCCTACAGGAAGTTAATAAACCTTATTTTATTTTTATAAATTAATTATTTATACAAATTATGACTTGTTGTCTGAATTTATAGAAAATGCAATTTGCCCGAAAAAACGAAACTCGAAATGTTAAAAAAATTCTCATCGTTTAGTTTTATTGAGATAATTTATATTATTTTTTATAAATTGGTAAAATATATAAATATATTATTTTTTCTTTCAGGAACCATATTCGGAATGGCAAATACCCTATCATCTTTAGGAGGTTTCCTATCCGCCTTCATGGTTGGATCTCTTACTTATGAAAATGTGAGTATCAAAAACTTAGTCTTGTCATATTTAATAGAATTACAAAAAAATCCTTTTAAATATGGATCTATTTTTTACGGTTTAGTCACTAAACTGTTACAAATCGTTTTATATTTATGGTGAAGAAAGGAATATTTTGCTGGGAATGTCTCATTTGGAATATCAATTATTAGACACATCTTAGTAATTCATTAAGTTGATACTTTAGAGTTGTAGTTTCATGCATACACAAAACTTTAGTGTAATGGAATGTGATTGTTTGTTCCTGTACTAAAAAATTGTTTCAGAATTATTACAGAGATTTATAACGCATTATAAAAGTATACGATAGATACGCATGAAACTACAACTCGACTTAATGAATGGCTAAAATGTGTCTAATAATTGATATCCAAAATAACATATTATACCCTGCAAAATATTTCTTTCTTCGCCATTAATATAAAACGATTCAAGCATCTTTAGCCTTCGCCATATACGAATATACAAAATTGTTCTTACTTCTGAAACAATTCTTAAGAATCAATCTATTTTATTTCTCCAGCAAACCTACGGCCAGTGGCAAATCGTATTCTTCATCCTGGCAGGAACATATGCTTTCGGAGCATTGATATATCTACTTTTCGGATCAGGAGAATTACAATCCTGGAATGATCCTGATTGTTGCAAAAATCTCAACGATGCACAAGCTCAACATCTTCAAGAAGCTTTACCATTACAAAAGAAGCAAACGATAACTCGCGAAATTGAAACAGCGTGAAGAAATCCAGAACAGAAATTAAATAGGTAATTAGGTAAAAATGAATGGGTGATAATGAATGTAATCATTTTACATCAGTTATTTATGAGATGTACTGCAGATAAAGTTGCTGCCGATTGTGAGTAATCTAGTTTGATTATGGAAACTTTAAGGTAAAAACAATAATAGGCAGTGGGTGCATTAAGACATGCAGAAAATAATTTCTGTACAAAGTTATTTTTAATAGGGAAGTAAAGAAATGTGATCTGAAGTAACTTAACGAATCGCTTAATGAAGCCAGTTTAGCATATAAGTAGTAAAAGCATCAATATTTTTTTTTTAATTTTAAAAATATAAATTATTAAATTCGATTTTGTTCAATATAAAGTTTAAGTATTAATATATTATCCAAACAAATTTTTATATTATTTTACGACCAAAATATAAAGTTCATAGAATGTAAGTTATATTATGTCGCAGTTTGAATCAACAAAATCAATACAATTTTAAATTATTATAATTAAATTTGTCTCTTTGCTTATTCAAATTGATCAGTTTATCGCTATAAGGGTGTGTCATATTGTCATTTTCATGTATAAACGTATTTATGCAAATCTCAGGTAGGTTAAGATTGTGAATATTGTATCGTAGATTTGAAGTAAGACAATCACAGCAGTATTTAAAGCAACTAGAATCTTATATTTAAAATATATACAATAAATTAATTTCTTACATCAATCATACGCCAACTTATAAATTTGGAAATATAATTATTTATAATTATTGTTACAATAACGCTATTAGATTCGTGTTAAAAAACTCAAAAGATTTCATAATGAATTTTTTTTTATTTCCCAATGAAATAAAGTAAAATAAATTCTGTCAAGTGGCATTATTGGAATAAATTATACATAATTTTCCGCTGGTGTGCATAAGGCGTTGCAAAAGTAGCTCAAAAAATATTTGTCGCTGATTTTATTTGATTTTTTAATGTTTTAGATAATTTTATACTTTTCTATCAGATTTGAAAAACTTGTAAAAATAATTCGATAAATACCATGACTGCATTTATCTGTAAATTTGATATTATTTTTAAATAAATCCTAAATTAATTTAAAGTATACTATATAAATAAATTATTAGATTTAATAAGTTAACTTTACATGTAACGGTGTAACACAAACAAATCATTTTTAAACGTATAAAGAATTTCTTGATTTAAATTTCATAAGCCAATTGTATATAGTTCTACAATTAAACGATTCAACCAATTTTTACTCCGTTACCAAAATCTATTACTTTCTTATTTTACATATTACATGTTCAATATTTTCCAAAATTATCGTCTCAACAAAAGTTTCTTTGTATAGGGCGAATATAATTTAATAATCAGACTAAGTTCAAAAAATAAAATTGTAAGATTAATTATATCTGTATAAGAGGTAAATTAGCTAAGTAAAATATTATATATATTTTCTTATTTGTAAATAAAATACTCTTATTTAAAAAATTGTTTTAATAAATAAGTTACAATAATATTGATTTATATTCTAAATGAATTTATTTTGAATGTGAGGTGAAGTGGAGAAAAGCTCATGAAAATAGTACTTTGCTTTGCAACTACAATAAATTCTAGCGAATATCTATATCACAAAACGTTTTATTTTTTTAATAAAATAGTAATATATATTCATTTAAATTCTTGAGAATACGGCAAGAACAATCTGTAAACCTTCCAATCAAGGCCTTAGTATAATTATATACAATCAAGTTCAGGCACAGTTATATGAGAAATACAGTTAACATCTGAATAGCATACAACAAACTTTATCCTTAAACATCATTAACAATTTGAACATATAATTTCAAAGAACTATCAATATTTAATGATCTTAGACCGTGCATAAAAATACAATCATTTAAATTATTTTATCATTTGACTAATGGAGTTGACTATTCTCGAAGCCAAAATCCTAAGCAGAAGCGTTTTGTGAAGAATTATTATCATTGAGTAAAACTATTGCTATTGAAATTTCCTAGATTTTATGTACTATATAAATTTCTAGCTGGTAGTCTAAATTTTTTGATTAATTAAAACTATTCAAATTTAACTTTTCATTCCCTAATAAGCTATTATTTTAAAACTTTATAATGACATTGATCCAAATCAAATTGTTCGCTTCTGAGACAGATCATCAGGCAAGAGATAATTTTAAGGCTGAGTAATAGAAAGTGAATTACTACATCAAAAAAATTAGATGCCAACTACTTCATATTTATATGAAATTTTAATACACCCTTATGTGCAGAATAATTTGCAGTGACTAAATAAAAAAATACAATCTAATTATTTTAACACACCTTCAAAACTTATTTAATCAAATGTTATGATCAACGATTATAATAAATATGACTTTTCTATTAAGTTTTCAAAAATATTTTGTTTAGTATCCTATCAGTTTTCTCATAAGAAAACACTTATATTTAAATTTGGACTATTAAAAATTTATTATTCCTCTAGGTGGATAGAACCAGATATTCAATTTAAAAATTAAATTTGTGAAATTTAAAGTAAATTGAAGGATACGTTCAGTATTATGTTTAAAGTAAAAAATGGTATTAGTAAGGTAGGTTTAAGTGTTCAATTTCTGTATCTACAAATCTATCTTTTTGTCTGCTGTTGTGCATTTTAAATATAAAAGGGATTAAAATACAGAATGTGGTTAATAAAATATAATGGAAAGCTTTTATATTTAATTGGTTCTATCATGTCTGAATTCAATATGTTGACTCATTGTAGAGAATGTTTCTGTTAAGTTAAATCTAAATTGTCTGTAATTCAACGTATTATAATAAATATTATTTTAAATTCGTAACAATTTTCAAAATTTAAATTACCTACTCATGAAACTCAAACACACAAGATTTGAATTCACTAACGTTTGTAATAATCCTTAGTATTTAAAAGTATTATAAATAAAAATAAATATTAAAATTTAAATTCTCAAAAAGGTTTAATTTGCCTACAATAAGAAATATGATTATCACTGTATTCAATCACATTCATAAAGTAGCAAAGTTTACCATTTTGTTAAAGTGTACAATATGGTGCATTTAAAGAATTCTATTCATCATAATACTTATATTAAAATTGTATTATTAAAAAACTAGTCAACGCTTATTTAATAGATTAAGAATAAAATCACAATCAATATTAAATTTAGACTCATCAGGTTGAAAGATATAAAACAATAAAAAAATTAAAAATCGCAATGAAAACAATCGCAAATAAAATATTTAAAAAATTTCAGAAAATAAAGGTAAAATGGCAAAAACTCGTATTAAGGAAGGACTATATGGATCTATAGTGCTAATAATATTAATGAGATCAATCTATAAAGTTCTGATTAAACTTTTACGAAAACCTTAGCACAATCTTTAATAATTAAACGTTATATCTTTTAAATACTACTCATAAGATTTGTTGCAATATGATAATATACCAATAAATAAAATAAAGATAAAAATATATTCAAAATAATTTAAAAAAAATAATAAAAACTTACTAATTAAGCTGTGTGACCTAACTTTATCAATTCACCGATCTTGTGGTATCCGTATAGAATGCAGTATCTTGCTTTGCTGAAATAAAAAAAGAATGTTTTTTTTAATAAAGTTAAGATAATGAAATCATGAATACATATTCATAGCACAATTAATTTTATTCAATAAACTGCATTCACCTCATAAAGTTCTTCAGTATCTATAAAACCTCGAACAGCCACAAGTTGATATTGGCGAGCACGCATAGCGGCAGGCCCCCTTCTTAAAAGTCTGAGAGCGGCCGCTTGCGCACTGCCACTGTTAGCATTTAATAATCCCGATATTTGACTTGGTCCATGGCTTGGATCAAGTACTAGCAATGTTAAAGCACCACCACGTCGCTGCTCTATACCAATAATAGTCCTGGAATGGCCTATAAGAAATTATTATTAATATTTATTTTGTGGGTCAGATATTAATTACCAAAAAATTAATTGTCTTAATATGTATTGATTTAAATATTGCAAAATATTTAGCTAATGTAAAAAAGAAAATTCAAAACAGAAGTTGCGTAATGAATAACTGATAATAATAATATTGAAACCAATAAAAAAAATACAATTTTGACTTACCTTGGTGTTGCAAATATAAAGGTGGCACAAAATCTTGTGCATTTTCAAAATAGGACAAGACCCATTGAAACAATTCAGGATGATTACCATCTGTCGTTGTGTGAAAATCTATCAGCTGGCATTTGATTCTAAGCCACGACAATAGTGTAACAACCTATAATTAATTTTAAACTTAAAAGAAATTTGTAGATTATGCATGATGAATTTATTATATTATATTATATAGAAAATAAAATTATATTTAAATTTGCCTGTAATATCATTTTATTCATCCTACCTCTGTAGCACCAATCCACTTCCTGGTATTGTGTAGCTTACAACCTAATTGCTCTGAACCTTGAACATCAAACCCCTGAGCCCAAGCAGCTTCTACCATTCGTTGCAACCGTGAAATACTTGGGACAGCAGTACGTGCTGGACCACTTCCCCCCCAAGCAGAGTATAATGCCTCATTATAGGCCGTATTCTAAAACAGAAATATTAAAATATAGTAAATGTTCAAGAACCTAACTAATTGAATTTCATTTTTAACATAAATATTTACCTGAAGTAATGAGGATAATAACATTTGCAAATTTCTATATCCACAGCCCCATCCTCTATCACCGTAACTTGATGCATAGTGATCGGCCGCAGAACAAATAAATGTTCTTAAAACACGTGGACTTACTGCACTCAGTGCTTTAACTTTGCTTGCAATTCCTGAAAAAATAAGGATAATAATTGATATAATTTTCAATAATTACTATATATAACAAAATAGAAAGAGTCTAGCAAAGTCTTTCTCAAATTTATTTCAATGCATGTAACAACAAAGATATTTTGCAATGTAGATATAAAATATCTATGAGTAATAATTACCTTTTGTACATGAGCTGCCATCATCTATTCCATGACTTTCTGCTGCTCTTAAGCCAACCTAAAAATACCCAGCATTTAAATATATGAAATACATATTTTAATAAATTATATTAGACATCTAAATATTAATTAATGACCTGTCTTTCATAGTAATCAGCAACACTCATCTCTCCCGCATACACAGCTCTTTGCATAGCTGCAGCAGATTGTTCTCGAAAATTACCATGATCATCCATTCCATATTGGGCCTGGAGAAATATAAAATTTAAAATGTAATAAGAAATATAATATATAGCATTATATTTTCGAATATAATTTAATTTACTCATTTATTACCCTTAACATTTGAAATTCTCTCTGTTCCTGCATTTTTCGCACTTCTTTATCAAAAACAGGTGCAGCTTGAGCTCCTTGTGGACTTTTAGGAAAGTGACTTTCAATGTGCCTATTCTATAGATATTAAACAAGTCAGTATAGAGGTCTAAGGATAATGAATTAAGTATATAATGATATTTACAATATCATCCTGTAGCATATCAGAGAGACTGATACCACACATGGGACAATCATCTGAACTTGAACATTGGTTATCTGATTTGTCTAAAAGCACTGCCGGAGGCACGTTTGATTTAACTCCATTCTAAAAAAGTGAAAATATAAAAATTATTTACAATGAAATTAAAAGAAAAAAATTAAAACTAGTGGGAAAAGATAATTGAATTAATCACAAGAATATCTAGTAAACTTTTTTCTATTATTAAATCATTTCAAAACAGTATGTAACAATTGAATATAAAATAATAATAAGTAATCATTATGACTCACTGTTTCAGGACTCAAAATGTCTCTATGCTCAATATTAACATGAAGTTCGAGGTCAGGTCCAGTTCCAAAAACCCTTGTGCACAACGGGCATTGAAGGCCTGTAGTGCCATTAGTACCAGATTGATTGTTTGATGAATTTGGAACAATCGATGGTGAAACTGGATCAAAATGAATTCTATTAACATGCTCTTCTAAACTTGTGGCTGAATCACTTGTATGAGGGCATATTGGACACTACAAGAAATATATATATATAAATGTTCATTTGTAAAAGTTTTATGAAATTAATTATAGTTAACTATACCTGATGAATATTTTGATTATTGTGATGACTCTTCAACTTCAAACCCAATTGAGTCCTTAAAGGAGATCCTTGCCCAGCAGAACCATTCTTATTGTAATGTGTTTCATCACTCAAACCGTTATCTTTATGTTCTAATGAGTGTCTACTTGTTTTACTTTTTGTCCCATTACAATGATTCTTATCTTCTCTTATATTTATATTTGTATTTTTATTGGAAGATATATTTGAATTAGATTTTGGTGATTTAGAATCTCTATGAATAACACCATTGCTTTTTCCATAATTATTCACATTGGAGCTTTTATGATTATCTGGAGACACTCGTGCATTTATATTAAAATTTGATGAACTTGAATTATGTTTCGTTTTTCCATTGCATGTGATTTCATTAACAGATTGTGTTGATCTATTATTAAATTTTACATTACCACTTTCAGAATTAGTTCTATGTCCCTCTAAAGAATAATTAGATCTTTTTTCATGTGCACTGTTAGAAAGTCCATTCAAACTTGCATATTGATTGATATTAGATTTAGAGTTGTTCCGTTGTGACCAGGATTCATTCATTGATGGTGAGTTGCCACGACATTCAGATAACGTATCTGAATCATCATCAACACTATAAACAATAAACAAATATGATCATTTCATATAAAACAACATGCATTTTAAAATTAATTTAAAGTGGGCATATTAGTACACTTTCCTTAGTTTAATTATAATATCATCATAAACTAAAATACTGTACTGCAGTATTTTCAAAGAATTATATACTATAAATAATCAAATTGGGTTTTGGTTTTATAACAAACCATACATTTAAAAACATAGACTCTATGAATACTCTAGCTTGTACAAAAATTATAATATGTTTTTGACATAGAATTATATATTTTTTAATGTTTACCTAGGACTTTGATCATCAATAAAAGACATTGCTTCATTTTCTGGTGTCAAATAATCCAAATGAACTTGATTTACATGCAAAAGTAATTCAGATGGTGAGACTCCCCACATTCCACAAAAAGGGCAAGCAGCTCTTCCCTCAACATGACACGAGACAGTGTGTGCCCTCATTTTATCATCTGATAAACCAGAAAGGCCACATATCTCACAACAGTGAGCCCCTGCTCCTTCTTCTGCCATTTGATCTGAATAATTAACTTTGTTATGAAAATGTTATGTAGATTTCAATAATATAATATGAATTGCAATTTTACCTTCTTGATTATCCATTTTTTTAAGAATGCAGATTCAATTTACTTAGACATTGTTGAAGCACTATAGATTTTTTTAAGCACCTTAAAGGACATATTAACTAAAGTTATTTAAACCTTCAAACTTACACAATAATTATAATTAATGGAGGTTAGATCGATAAAACTTCCGCAATAACTAGAATGCAAGACGACCACGAACAAGGTCACACGTAAAAAATTTAAAAATAAGAGAGATGTTTGAACACAAAAGATTTAAAATGTTAATTATGATAAATTACCGTACGGTATTTGTTTAATGTTAAAATATAAATAAATCATAAGACCAGCTGATTTAATTTGGCTGTCAGTTTTCATATGAGAGGGAATGACATTTTCAACCAACTCTGTTCTGTCAATAGAAAAGCTACGTTATTCGAAAGGGTTAAAAGATGTTGTAAGCTGTTTGTTTATATATAATATTTATTGACTTAGATTTATAAATTATCTCATAAGTACATAATAGTATCTAATAGATTAACTACAATTAAATTATATGTTAAATCCCATTTTTCTCATGCAAACTTTATGTGCTTCTATCAAAGGGCCACAATTTTCTTCTCCTTTTTCTACAATACTGAAAATTGTAAAAAAATTGTTATATTTTAAATACATAATTAGGTATTGATAATAAGAATGAAGAACTTGCCATGCATCCCGAGCTTTTTTGTTTCTGGACAGGCACAACAAGCTTTGCATTTTGGTTTGCCTACGTTTTCTACTACAAGTAAATCTGGACTAGATGAAATTTCTGTTGGTTTTGCATTTGAATTACCCATTACTCTCAGTTATTTGTTAATTTATACTATCTTATAATTAATTATATTAAATGACGTAACTCAATTTTGTCTGACATTATACATATTTTAGGTTATGTTATTTGAAGTTTGTGTAATTGCAAGAATCGCAGCGTGAACTTAGCAGATTTTTGACTAAAATGTAAACAGTATAGCAAACCTAATAAAAATTATGAAAATTTAAAAATTCAAAATTTAATTATTTCTAATCTAATCTAATTAAATAATTCGTCTAATTAAATAGTTCGACATTTCTAGATAACTTTTCTTCTAAATTATCTTTTTTTGTAATGTTTCACAAAATCTCAACTTTCTACTATCATAGAATGAACAGTTTGTTTCTCAAGTAATTTTAAATAAAATTTAAATGTATCAAGATTTATAAGGCTTTGTATTATTCTTTAAAATTCCTTATATGGTTAACAACTATATTTTCATTAATAATTAAAAATTATTTAATGATCTTGATGAAATATAGCCATAAATAAACAAGTATAAATATATAGTATAGAGCAATAAATATAATTAATATTAAACATACATTTTTGTAGAAATTGTTAAATTTTTATTTTTTAATCATTTTCAACATAATAAAAAATTATAAATACACTTACATCATTTCATGATAGTCACAATAATTACAATTATATTTCTTAAAATTCGAAAACTTAAATCATTTCGAACTTTCGTCTTACATAATCATAACTAGAGTGCATCATAGATTATATAAAATTACATTATTTTTATATTTAAATTCTAGCCGGAAACTTGAGAGAGGCATTGATCAAAAGTTCCTTTGTATTTATCTGGCAGTGGTCCTCGGCATCCAAATCCTCCTAACTTGTGAATAGCCATATGATCGTAGCAGTTGATAACTCCATCACCATTGCAATCCTAGGTAAAATAGTTAAGTTAAATATATGATTTTCCAATTGTATATAACTATTTATTTCAATGCAATATAAAAAACAGATTTATGGTGTGAATTATAATTTGTCATAAAATGTGCAATATTCTTTAAGAAGAGCTATCCCAAATAACCTACCTGTCCGTATTTCAGCATATATCCTTGAATGGTGCTAGCAGCGCAGTAAGGATCATTTACACAATTAGAATATGCTGAAAAAATGCATTAAATAATTTTAATAATTACTAAAGTTAATTTTTCATTTGTGAATGTTATTTAAAATGTTTCATACCTTGTGGAGAGTCAGGACTATCTCCACCGAGCGTGTTTTTGCCACCATCAGCCCAGTAAGCCCAAGTTATGTGGAAAAGGCCGCAAACATCTCCATTGCAGGTTAAGGTCCTGTTGCAGCCACTGATGGCCTCGCAAATGCAGCCCAAGCATATTTCCGTCACTGGTTTGTCGGATTGAGCTGTAAAAAGAAATAAATAAAAATATTTGGAGATTTTTTTTATTATTTTCAACATCAATGAGAACTTGATAAACCTACTCTTTGACAAGCTTTTTAGGAGTCAATGGTTGACCCATCTTTATATTTGTATTATTAAAATTTCTTTAACGCTGAGAAAGCAATTTTCACTTGTAAACATAATAAGATATATACAAGTAAAGAATATCGCTATTGCTTGACATCAGGCTGGCTGAGATGAGAATTGATTTTGGAAACATTTCTCTGTGGTTCCAAAGCTCTAACAACTGAGACACTTCAAGATTTTGAGATATTTGGTCAAAAAATTATCTATTTTTAATTAAATCAGGATAGACCTAAGGGCCACACCCACTAGCCCAATTTATGGCAAAAGCTATCAAAAACAAGCAAGAGATTTTTTTTAATTTGATAATTTATGATTATATATACACATTCATATGATTTTATTTTTCTGAACTGAAATCAAGAATTAATCCCATACATGCAAATCGAGGTAAATGCAATAAAGTGCACGTTGTTCTATTAAATAATACTCTGCAGAATGTGTATGTGAATCAATAATATTTGATTATAAAATTCTTGTTATTGTTACATACAGTCATACAAGCGAAATATTTCATTGTAACATGAATATTTCTCTTTAAAAACAATAATAAATTGACGCTCTTACTTCGACCAACACTGCAAAACATTAGTCATATGGGAAAATATTTAATTTTAATTCACAATCAGTTCATTATAATGAATATATTTCAGAAATGTATGTATGTATTTCATAAAATGTATCTATATCTTAACAATGGATTTCAACAAACAATTCAACTCAATTTAGCAAATACTATTTTAATAAATATATGATTGAAGATTTAATTTTGTATTATACAAGAATTGCATTGTTAAATGAAATTCTTTTTGAAATAAAGGTAATAATTAAAACAGTAATTTAATAAAATAGTTAATGACGTAATAAAGTTAAAACAAAGTCAAAATTATATTCAAAAATTGATTCAAATGTATTAATTATTAACTATTTGTCAATTTAGCTTATAGGAATCCTTATGTATTTCTGATTGCTGAATAAAACAGAGTTTAAAAAAAAATTATGATATATAAACACACACACGTATATATATATATATATATATATATATATATATGTGTGTGTATGTGTGTGTGTGTATTTATATATTGTGCAATTTTTTGAAAGTTACAATTATTACTTATTCAAAAATTCTTGTAAGAATGTTTACCTTAAAAATATATCTTGCGAAAAATAAATGTAGTAAATAAATAAGAAGCTATAAATACACAAGCAAACACAATTAAAAAACACTCTCATTTTTACAAAATCTACTTTACGCAAATATTTTTCTCCTTATTGCATTTTGTTGTCAGATAAATGTATCTGAGAGTTGATCATGAATTTAAATTTGCCTCGCCCTCGTGTCGATCTTGTCTTGCATGTGAATAAATAAATTAACATAATTTAAAAATAATTTAAATATACGAGACTAGAATAAGTTGAATCTTACAAAATTAACACATGTGATTCAAAGAATTGCGAATTAACCCGTTATTGATAGCTATAAACCGTTAGTTTAGCTTTTTATTACTACCGAATTTATGTACAAAATTTATAAAACCAAAACTAGTTTATAAGTTAAAATTTATTGGACAACTAGCTTCTCAATGAGATGGAATTATGGTTTTGCAACAGCAAAAAGACAATTAGCAGTTAACTCTATTTTCACCTGAATAAGAAGACTGACTACTCTACTAGATCTATTAGGTAATTTTCTTTTTTAACATAAACAGTATAAAAATTTCATCTTTTCGTATAAATATTTGAAAAACCAAACAATTTAACTTATGTTTGATTGTCTATATCAAAATACTAGATATGGTTTTTCATCAGAGCAAAAAACACTTACTAGGTAAATTTTTTCGGAACTCCTCTTATTTACATTTTAAGCTCAAAATTCCTTAATGTTTGTTAAAGACGAACTGTAATTTAGAAAATGAAAAAGGGCAATTACATAATATCTATAAATAAAGACTAGATAAATCAGTAACTGGTATAAAAAAAAATATGTTTCTTTATTCCACAATAACAAAGGAAACGACTGAAATTAATATATGCAAGGTTTAATCCGCTGGGTCAATACCAAAACATCAAAAATGTCCCTGATGCGTATTGAATTATTATTATATTTTTTTACAAAGAATACTTCCAAAGCAATGGTCGTTTATTCAAAAACTTGTTCTTCAGCATTGAGTTTATTTATAGAAGTGAGCCATCGCCCGCAGTATTAAAGCACCTTGTTTAATCAAACAGCCTCATCGAAAATAAAATAAAAGAATTGTTACTTCAAATTCTGGGAATCTTATATGTCAAATTCAATTACGACTATGTTAATATTATGATAACAATGTGTTATTAAAATTAATCACTGTAAAGGTGAATTTCTGTTTGCGCGCCGTTCTGTTATTTGATGGAAAGATTGGCAGATGTGGAATGATAAAAAGAGTCATGCCAAACATTTTGCATCAATTAAATTTTTACAAATAAATAAGCTGTTAAATACCTACATAATTTGTAAATGGTTATTTGCACGTATATTCATTTATGCTGAAGAGCTTACAATACAACCAAAACTCAATCACCTCTGCAGCCTGATATAAGGCAGTAGTGGTATCAGTTTTTACTTGTAAAATGTAGATCAAAAATATGATTCCAAGTGAAAATAGCCCTTTACCATGGCTGCATCAAATTTCAAGAAAACACGAGAATTATTGGAATTCTAATAATGAAAATATCAAATATTTATAGACCAACAGTTGTGATGCCTTCTGAGGGCAGCTCATAGGAATAGGAAAAATAACCATTTCCCATGGCTGCTTTAAGTTTAAAAAAATCATGAGAATTATTAAAATTCCAATAGTGAAAATATCAAATATATATAGGCCAACCGATGAGTTGCTTTCTGAAGGCAGCTCGTAGGAGTCTTCAAGTTCTGGTTGCTAATTTGATTTCGTGTAATGGGTAAATTTGCAATTAAATAGTTTATAAGATTTAGTAGAAGGCATCCTAATGTTTATCCCAATCTATTTATGATATATTTTTATTAGGATCCGAGTTTGCCATCCTTAATTCCCAATTGTTACTAATTACTAGAAGCTAAATATTCTAATTAATATTATATTCTCAATTCAAATTTGGAATATCAACTTGAAGGTACAGCTATTTATCACTTGAATATATATTTTTGATATGTTTCAGCTTGAATATTAAGTAAAAATAGATATCACTGCTGCTTGTTATACACTTTAGACAAAAAAAAAACTTTGAAGGTAATCTGTGGTAGAAATCCTTCAAGTGCAATTTAGTAGTATTGATTTGTAGTTTTTGATTTGATTAAATTCTACAAAATGATTAAATGGTTTCTAAGAAAGATTCTGATAAGCATCACTAATAAAAGTATCCGGGTTTGAGAATTATATTCCTGTTATAGAATAAATTATGGACATGACGCTTATGACAATAAAATTATTATAAAGTAAACCATTACATCATAATTATATCTATTCACGCATCTTCATATGGTGATGACACGATTATGCACAGCTGTAAATTATAATTATTTTATAATAAATAAATTACCATGATTTCTTGCTTTATGCAGAAGTTCTCAAACTTCTACAAAGTATAAATTGTTAAAATTACATTTTAATTCGCGTATTAGTAATGTGATTATTCTCTATATAAAGTGTTTTAGAACCTATTTTCACATTTTTCTAAAATTATAAAAGCTACAATTATAGTATTTAAAATTTGTATTGTGTATTTTATATCGAATGGAAAAAACAACTACTGAGTTGTTTTTTCCAACATGCCAATGTAGTATACAATGTCCCTTTTCGGCCGACTATTGTAAATTCATCAAATTTACTGAATGTCCTTTACTGGACAGTTGTAAATAAAAGAGTTAATAATAAAAAAAAAATTGTACTCCTAAAGATTAAAATAATCCCAATTATTACACATATGAGAACTTGTTTTGTTGAATGACTAAAATCCGGTTGTAATTAAATACATCCGATCAGATTGTATATTAAGTTCTCTGAAAATTCAAACTTGTTTTAGCATTGACTGCAAAAATAAATATTATTCAAAGATTAGATTACAAAAATATAAACTGTTATAGTACGCATGAGGTAAGTATAAGCATATTTCAGATTTCAAATCGATATTGAAGCAATTTATTTTCAAATTAAATTTATAGCTAAGATTTTATGTGCATTTATAAAATCATGTGTATAAAATTCAATTTTTATAGGATATAAGACTTACAGAAATGAGAAAAAAAATGTGTATACAAAAATAGTTCTTTAGAAAATTATTTATCATTTTTTTTAATTTATTTATTTCTTTTGACCTCTACCAAAAAAAACTATAAGAATAAATCAATCAGTTACATAAATGTTGTAGCCAAATCTTATGACTTACATTTCTTAAAGAAGCTTCCAAAATATAATGTCCTAGAAAAATCTTGTTTTATAACAAAGAGTATTATCGTTCTTAGAACCAAATGAAATGCAAATGAACGTGATTCAATGAAAACATAAATATTATATTAGCCTAGTGGTCAGAACTCAGGGTAGATATTTGCCTCGGGCAGCCTGATGTCAAGCAGCATTGACATCAGTTTTCTCTTAGAAATATAGATAGCAAATGTTTTCAATTCAAAGTAACCCTACTCGACATTGGGTCACCAAAATATCATCAGTATTACAGAAATTTTAATAATAAATTCATCACATAGAGAAAACCATTAGATAGTCTTATATAAAGCCTTGTCGTTTGAACAAAAGCTCATAGGATGCATTAATTTCTAATTGCTATAATAAAAAAAAAATAACAAAAAAATCAGTTATTACTAACAGAAATCTCAATTTTTCGAATTAATAAACAAATCTTAATCTCCATCTCCATCTCCATCCGAGTCAATTGCCACAATGCTAAATATTCATAAATTCAAATAACCAGGTACGATTACTTACAGTTTGTGAAGTAATTATTATACCACATATTATGAGATCAACCTTGAATATTTCATATTCTAATTACATCATATTATAATAAAGTTCGTGTGGGAATTGGCAATTGAGTATTCAGATACAAAGCGATTCTTAGAACAATAATATAAACACGAAAGGTTGACATGGAGAAGCTCAGGTTTTTTCGACTGGGATTTAGATAAAACTTTGTATGGTGACACCATAAAATAGTAATAAGTAATATTAGATTTTTTTGAGATAGCAAGAGAAACCAAATAGGAAGAATTAGCTTTGAATATTTTCCCATTTTTAATACCGATCAGGACCTCTGCCCATTAGCTATTATGCAAAACTTTTCCTTTTCCTCAGTATTTTTATGGCAACCCAATGGTTAACATATCTATGTTTGATAGATTTTTTTATTAGAATTAATCTAATAGTGACCAAATATTATCTAATTCGATAAAGAAATATCCAAGAAGAGCTATTTTCAATTGAAAATATATTTTGGATCTATATTTCCAAGTAATATCCAAGAAGGGCTATTTTCAATTAAAAATATATTTTGGATCTATATTTCCAAGTGATATCCAAGAAGGGCTATTTTCAATTAAAAATATATTTTGGATCTATATTTCCAAGTGATATCCAAGAAGGGCTAATTTCAATTGAAAATATATTTTGGATCTATATTTCCAAGTGTATAGAATAACGTAAAAACACTCGCAAGTGGTTGTTCGTAAAAATATATTATTAGAATAAAGTGCTTGGGTGCATATTTTTTTATTTATATAACGATTTGCAAGATAAATACATCACAATATATCTGGCACCATTTATAACCAATGTTATTTAAAATTAATTAAACAAGGTATGAGGTCAAACTAATTAAACAAGCATTAGTCAAAACATTAATCACTTCTTCGCTTTGAAATTAATAATATTTTTAAAACTTATGTATATTATATTTCAACAATGAAACTTCTTTGGACACTTGATATTGCTTATAGGTCAATGGCTTCCGTGTTCTTGACCTTCTGTTTTTACAATATACATAATTAACATGAACATCTGTGTAAAATAATTTGTAATTAACCTATCAACAGTAATTATGTTATTATTCAAAATTGTTGAATACAAGTGATTCGTCGTTATTTTAATAAACTAGGCATTTACTATGACTTGGACAAATCACAAATCGGTTTGGCAACAATTTTAGTTGCATTGAAAAAAAATTGACGGTATAAAACTATTAAAAACAAAATAATATCGTCAAATATTCATCCTTCACAATATAAAAATATTATTAAATATTATCTTCTTGATAAATATTAAATGATTTTATAATATCAATTACCAAAAATGCTCAATAACCATCGATCATCCGACACACCTATCCAACAACCTCATTTTAATCCATATGTCAATAATGGAGGAACAGTTCTTGCTATTGCTGGTGAAGATTTTGCAATAATAGGTGCAGACTCCAGACTGAGCAGAGATAATTCAATATTGACCAGAAATCAGAAGAAATTGTTTCCATTGACTAAACATACGGTATTGGCATCGACTGGCTGTTGGTAAGCAATGAAATAATCGAAAATTTGATATTATTAGCTATAATAAGAGAACTGTATATTGATTTCTTTGGTCACCTCAGTTTTCTACCTTGTTCAGTCAGTTAGTCTATCCAAATTAATGCTATCCAAAACAAATTGGCATATAATAATGGAACTATATATTGATTTTTTTGGTCACCTCAGTTTTCTAACTTGTTCAATCAATTTGTCTAGTATTAATGCTACCCAAAACAAATTGGCATATAATAATGGAACTATATATTGATTTCTTTGGTCACCTCAGTTTTCCAACTTGTTCAATCAGTTTGTCTAGTATTAATGCTATCCAAAACAAATTGGCATCCATTTAATGCCTGTCCGCAAAATTTAGAATTTCGGTGCACAGGACCTTAGTATCAATATGAAATAAAAACTTAAATTTTATTCCTACGAGATAATTAAAAATTCAGAAAAAAACTGACTGAACCAATTGTTGATAAGATCCGAACCAATAAAAAGAATCTGTTACCAGCCATTACCATCAGAAGTTGAACTGAAAGACCTGGATTGATTCATATCTTATACATTTAATTATTAATTCATTTCATATATAATATTTATTTAATTTCTTCCTTCAGGTGTGATACATTGGCTTTAACAAGTGCTATATCAATTAAGAAAAAGATGTATGCATATGAACATAAGAAAAATATGACTACGACAAGTATTGCCCATTTAATATCAATGATGATGTACAGCAAACGGACATTTCCATATTTTGTGTATAATATTGTTTCTGGAATAGATGAATTTGGAATGGGATGTGTATTTAGTTATGATGTTATAGGTAATAATAGACTCTATAAAAACACTCCTCATTTTTAAAAGTTGCTATATGGAGAATTGAAAGTATATCATCATATCAGATTTTAAGTACCTCACAATATTTAACAAATATTTTGCAATAATAATATTAAATCTGATTAGCTTCAAAGAAATTGAAATATAATTTATGACCATTTTTCCTAGGGCATTACGATCGTGTGATGTACTATGCAAGTGGCTGTTCTGGTCCACTACTTCTGCCTCTCCTGGACAACCAAATTGGAGGAAAACATTTGAACAAAGAGAAAGATGAAGACATTCAATTGACCACAAATAAATCAGTTGATGAAGTTTTATCAATCGTCAAAGATCTTTTTACTACTGCTGCTGAACGCGACATATTTACTGGAGATGGAGTTTATATCAATATCATAACTCTAGATGGCATTGAGGAACAATTTTTCAATCTACGTCAAGATTAAGTAATTCAAATGGGAAAAATAATCTAAAAATTTAAATATATCAGTTCGGCATAATTCTAATCGTCTGTCTTTTGAGTTAAGTAGATCAACCGTATTATCAATGTAAGAGTTCAAGAAGTC